>NW_022610833.1:0-166998 GCF_000309985.2 Brassica rapa
CCAGGAGGAGTCTGAATAAGCAAGGAGAGTTTGGATAAGGTCGGGTCAAGGCTAGAGAGCTTTAGACAGGCTGGCACCAGCTGGAAAGCTAAAGCAAGATGCCCAAGCATGTGAGGAACCTTATTGGCTAGTTTAAATCAAGCATCTTTGACTACACATGCTTCTTATCCTAGCTAGAGTGAACCTGGACGAATTGATGTATCCCTAATCTATATGTGTTGTAAATCTCTCATTAATCAATCTAATGGAGTTTTGAGTCTCTCTCTATTCTCTCACTAAAATCTCTTATCTCTTTAATCTTTTCATCTGATTATCCTGGATTAGTTGAATCATGCTCTAATACACAAAAGTGTATATGGTATCAGAGCCAGGTTGCGCAAAGTGGGAGAGTGTGATTCCTTTTCTTAAAATTATTGAGTGTTCTTGAGTGTTCTTGGTGTTCTTAACTTCTGGGTTTCATTATCTTGGTGGCGTGAGAGGTTCTGGTGAATCCAAATCATCTCAACATGGAAATGGAGCACAGACCTGAGTCAACTGTGAAGACTGAAGAGGAGAGGCATGGCGAGTGGTCAAGGTGGGCTAAAAGAGCTTTGGAAAGCTGTGGGTTATGGAGTAGTCATGGAAAGGGGAAACCTTTCATGGAAATGGCTACTGAAGAAGGTCAGACAAGAGGTCTGAAGCTGGGAAATGAAGTTGTTCAAGGAAACACTACAAAGAGTGAGATTGAAGCAACTTTAGGCAAGTCCAAGCTTGTGAGAGTCGTTGAGGACAGAGGGGTGATCCCGGCTTGAGACAAGAGAAAAGGAGGATGAGTGTTATCAGCTTGTGGGAAGGCTGAGAGAAGTGTGGTCAGAGCTAGATGTGGTGAAGACACACACATCAAATCCGAGATGTAGTCAAGAAAGGAGGAAGCAAGATGTGATCTTCAGCTTCCTTATGGAAGAGGTATGTGAGCTTGTTAAATATACTTGTGATGTGTGGGAAATGAACAGGAAGCCAGAAAGATGGAAGGGAGGTACAAGCTGTAAGAGGGGAAGGTTGAGAAAACTTTCTAAGGAGTGGTTAATGAAGAGAAGGGTATGGAGAAAGGATAGCGAGTCTGAGCACTTAAGTGGCAGGATGAGTGTAATCTTGAAGAGAATCAAGGATGCACTTCAGCAGATGGTTATAGGAGAGTGTTCATACTCAGCTTACATGGGAGAAACAGTAGGAGACAGTGCGGATATGAGAGGAATGGATACCAAGAGGGCAGATGAGTGTGTGACAAGGAGGAATGGGATGAGTTGGTTAAGCATGTGTATGCTTTGGCTACGACCCGGAGTCTGGGTGCTCCTGCCAAAGCATCCACATCTAAACCCATCATCATTGACTCTGGAGCAACACACCACATGATCAGTGACAAGAGACTAATCAGTGAGGTTAAAGCAGCAACAGGGAGTGTCATGATAGCCAATGGTACCAGGATCCCAATAGAAGGAGTGGGAAACCTCAAGCTGTTTGAGAAGAACTCCACTGCCTTCTACCTACCTCAGTTTACATCCAATCTAATCTCAGTTAAGAAGGCTACAGTTGATCTGGATTGTCAAGTAGTTTTCAGACCAAATGAAGTTGAGTTCCAGGATTTGAAGACTGGAAGGGTTATTGGCAGAGGAGACAGCAAGCATCAGCTCTATCATCTCCAAACAACTGAGGCGCCTAGTCCTGTGGAGTCTGTGTGTTTAAGCAGCACAACGGATAGGTGTGATAATCTCACATGGCATGCAAGGCTGGGACATCCTCATGCCAAGGCAATTGAACTGATTCTACCAAGTATGGCGTTCAATCACTTGGAGTGTGAAGCTTGTATACTTGGAAAGCACTGTAGGACTGTCTTCCCAACATCAGAAACCAGATATGAGAATTGCTTTGATCTGGTGCATTCAGACGTGTGGACAGCTCCCTGTATGTCTAGAGACAGCCATAAGTACTTTGTGACTTTCATTGATGAGAAGTCAAAGTACACATGGATCACCATGATTCCCTCCAAAGACAGAGTCCTAGAAGCCTTCATGAACTTCCAAGCATATGTTACTAATCAGTACAATGCCACTGTGAAGATTCTGAGGTCTGATAATGGAGGAGAATACACTAGCAATGCTTTCAAGAGTCATCTTGCAAAGCATGGGATTGTGCAACAAACTAGCTGTCCTTACACACCACAACAAAATGGGGTGGCTGAGAGGAAGAACAGACATTTGATGGAGGTTGCGAGATCAATCATGTTCCACATGAATGTCCCTAAGAGGTTTTGGAGTGATGCTGTTCAGACTGCTTGCTATCTCATCAATAGAGTGCCAACCCGTGTCTTGAAGAAACTGTCTCCCTTTGAAGTATTGAACAAGACCAAGCCACACATTGATCATTTGAGAGTCTTTGGGTGCTTATGTTATGTGATGATTCCCGGAGAAAGAAGGAACAAGCTAGAAGCAAAGAGTACTAAAGCTATGTTCATTGGGTACTCAATCACTCAGAAAGGCTACAAATGTTATGATCCAATAACTAGGAGGGTTATGGTATCTAGAGAAGTGAAGTTTGTTGAGTCTAAAGGGTATTATGAGGAGAAGAAATGGGAAGATCTAGAGGATCTGTCCCGAGCTCCATCAGAGAAGGCAACAACATTGAGGGTGTTGTTGGAGAGGCTAGGGATAGGATTATCCCAAGATCAGGAACCAGGAAGAACAGGACCTACTAATCAAGCTGGAGAAGCTGGAGGAACAACTCCTCTTGATCATGAGAGGGGGAATGGATCTGAATCAGGGGAGCAGGAGCATAACCAAGAGGATTCAGGTCAGCATGATCAGGAGGAGACACAGGAAGTAGAGAGTGGAGCTCAGTCAGGTGGAAATGAGCAGGGAGAACCTGCTGGAAATGAGCAGGGAGAACCTACTGGTTTAAGAGAGGAAGCACAAGAGAATGTTCAGGCTGAAGAACAGGTTGAGACCTTGCGGAGGAGCACAAGGATAAGGAGGGATCCTTCCAACTGGGTAAACACGAGAGTGTACTACAATGCCCAGGCTGTGGAGCATCCCTCTCAAGCCATGTGTTCCTTTGCTGAGTTTCCAGAAGAGCACATGGTGTTTATGTGTAACTTGGATGAGAATGAGATACCAAGATCTTATGAAGAAGCTATGAAGCACAAGGTTTGGAGAGATTCAGTAGGAGATGAAAGGGATGCAATGATCAGGAATGACACTTGGTATGAGAGTGAATTACCTAGAGGGAAGAAGGCAGTTTCAAGCAGATGGATCTTCACCATTAAATATCTTGCAAATGGGGAGATAGATAGGCACAAGACCAGGCTGGTTGCAAGAGGATTTACACAGACTTATGGAGAAGATTACATTGATACTTTTGCACCAGTGGCCAAGCTTCACACAATTCGAATTGTGTTATCCATTGCAACAAACTTGGAGTGGGATTTGTGGCAGATGGATGTGAAGAATGCTTTCCTACAAGGTGAGCTAGAAGATGAGGTATATATGCTTCCTCCTCCTGGTCTTGAGCATCTAGTAAAGCCAGGAAATGTTTTGAGATTGAAGAAAGCTATATATGGGTTGAAGCAGTCTCCTAGAGCCTGGTACAGGAAGCTGAGTACAACACTCAATGGGAGAGGGTTCAGGAAGTCTGAACTAGATCACACACTCTTCACACTGGTCGGGCCATCAGGGATCATTGTGATTCTAGTGTATGTGGATGATTTGATTATCACAGGGAGTGATAAGGCTGGGATTAAAGCCACTAAAGAGTTTCTCAGGTCAGTATTTGATATCAAAGACTTGGGAGAGATGAAGTATTTCTTGGGGATTGAGATATGCAGATCAAAGGAGGGTTTGTTCATGTCTCAAAGGAAGTATGCAATGGATATGCTAAAGGAAGCTGATGTGCTTGGAGGAAAGATAGCTAAGACACCTCTTGAGGAGGGGTATAAGGTCTTGCGTGAGGGGGAGGTTGAAGAGAACCAGTTGTTTGAGGATGCTAAGCTGTATAGGAGGATGGTTGGAAAGCTGATCTACTTGACGATTACAAGACCTGATATATGCTTTGCAGTGAATCAAGTGAGCCAGCATATGCAGGCACCAAAGGTTCATCATTGGAAGATGGTTGATAGGATACTGAGGTATTTGAGTGGCACGTCTGGTCAAGGAGTTTGGATGGGTTGTAATGGCAGTACAGAAGTGGTTGGATATTGTGATGCTGATTGGGCAGGAGATAGAGTGGACAGGAGATCAACCACTGGTATTGTACATTCATTGGAGGGAACTTGGTCACTTGGAAGAGTAAGAAGCAGAAGGTTATCTCCTGTTCAAGTGCTGAAGCTGAGTATAGAGCCATGTTGAAGCTGACAAACGAGTTGGTGTGGATCAAGGGGATCTTGAAGCATTTGGAGATTGAGCAGAGTACTCCTATGACAATGCATTGTGACAATCAAGCAGCTATCCACATTGCTTCTAACTCAGTCTTTCATGAGAGGACGAAGCATATAGAAGTTGATTGTCACAAGGTGAGGCAGATGATTATACTTGGAGTGATATTGCCATGTTATACAAGAAGTGAAGATCAGCTTGCAGATGTGTTTACTAAGGCAGCGAGAGTAAAGACAATGGAGTCCATACTATCAAGACTTGGACTCATTGATCTTACTCCTAGGAGCTGAGCCCCTTAACCATGGAGTCTCCACTCTTTTTCCCTCATCAAGGTTTTATCCCATTGGGTTTTCCTTGGTGAGGTTTTTAATGAGGGAGGTCTTCATGGTTTCCAAGCTTGACTTGTTCTACATGGTCAAGCTTGAGGGGGAGTGTTGAGATGAGGAGATGAAGAGTGGATACATGGATAGAGGAAGGGATTTGGAGCAGGCAGTAACTTGGAGATTTACCACAGTAACTTTATTGTTACTGTGGTAACTGAGTTAAAAGACTTGGGAAGTTACCTTGCATCTATGTGAAGAGTGAATCACGCCAGGAGGAGTCTGAATAAGCAAGGAGGAGTTTGGATAAGGTCTGGTCAAGGCTAGAGAGCTTTAGACAGGCTGGCACCAGCTGGAAAGCTAAAGCAAGATGCCCAAGCATGTGAGGAACCTTATTGGCTAGTTTAAATCAAGCATCTTTGACTACACATGCTTCTTATCCTAGCTAGAGTGAACCTGGACGAATTGATGTATCCCTAATCTATATGTGTTGTAAACTCTCTCATTAATCAAACTAATGGAGTTTTGAGTCTCTCTCTATTCTCTCACTAAAATCTCTTAATCTCTTTAATCTTTTCATCTGATTATCCTGGATTAGTTGAATCATGCTCTAATACACAAAAGTGTATAGATTTGGTGATTTAAAGAGTGATTAAGCCTAATCTGAGAATTAAAGAGATTGGAGATTAAGAACAAGAGAGAGACTTAAGAGAGAGAGACTCAAAACTCCATTAATTAATACTGATGAGGGTTTACAAGTATATAAAGAGAGAGCAACAAGGAATTTCGAAATGTATAAGCATGTGTAGTCAAAGGACAGGCTGGAACTCCTTTTGAATCACTTGGCTGTGCTTTCTCACATGCTTGCACTAGTAGAAAAGCATCCTCTCCTTTCCAGCATCATACAGGCTGTCAAAGTGCTCCCTTATCCTTCCTTATCCTCTTTGGTCGACTTTACTCTCTTCCCTTCACTAAGTTACCTTCTCATGCCATCAGATAACTTCCCAAGTTGTTACTGTGGTTAAACTAAAGTTACCACAGTAAAACTCCAAAGTTACTGTCTACTCCAACTCTCTTCCTCTCTCAATATATCAACTCTTTATTCTCTCATCTCAACACTGAGTTGAATTCATTGAACCTAGACATGAGTGTAATCTCTTTATCTCTTGTAAACATTCAGATGAATTAATTAATGGAGTTTTGAGTCTCTCTCTCTCTAGAATCTCTCTATTCTCTCTAAACTTTACTCTAATCTTCTCTGATTATTATTAAACACACTCTAAAACACAAAAGTGTATAAGAATGACAAAGAAGCTATCATATTCCCAAACAGGAAAACTGGGATCACCTGATTTGAAAGTGTGATAGCTTCTTCATCCTAACTCCTATGAGATTTCTTCAACTTCCTAGTGATTCTCCATTACTTTATGTATCAAAATCAAGCTTCTTACATCACGATTCATTCTGGTTTGATTAGAATGACAAGGAAGCTGTTATATTCCCAAACAGGAAAACTGGGATCACCAGACTTGAAAGTGGGATAGCTTCTTCGTCCTAACTCCTATGAGATTTATTCAACTTTCTAGTGATTCACCATTACTTTATGTATCAAAATCAAGCTTCTTACATCACGATTCATCCTGGTTTGATTAGAATGACAAAGAAGCTGTCATATTCCCAAACAGGAAAACTGGGATCACCTGATTTGAAAGTGGGATAGCTTCTTCATCCTAACTCCAATGAGATTTATTCAACTTCCTAGTGATTCTCCATTACTTTATGTATCAAAATCAAGCTTCTTATATCGCGATTCATCCTGGTTCTATTAGAATGACAAGGAAGCTGTTATAGTCCCAAACAGGAAAACTGGGATCACCTGATTTGAAAGTGGGATAGCTTCTTCATCCTAACTCCTACGAGATTTATTCAACTTCCTAGTGATTCTCCATTACTTTATATATCAAAATCAAGCTTCTTACATCGCGATTCATCCTGGTTCTATTAGAATGACAAGGAAGCTGTTATATTCCCAAACAGGAAAACTGGGATCACCTGATTTGAAAGTGGGATAGCTTCTTCATCCTAACTCCTACGAGATTTATTCAACTTCCTAGTGATTCTCTATTATTTTATATATCAAAATCAAGCTTCTTACATCGCGATTCATCCTGGTTCTATTAGAATGACAAGGAAGCTGTTATATTCCCAAACAGGAAAACTGGGATCACCTGATTTGAAAGTGGGATAGCTTCTTCATCCTAACTCCTATGTGATTTATTCTACTTCCTAGTGATTCTCCAGTACTTTATATATCAAAATCAAGCTTCTTACATCAAGATTCATCCTGGTTTGATTAGAATGACAAAGAAGCTGTCATATTCCCAAACAGGAAAACTGGGATCACCTGATTTGAAAGTGGGATAGCTTCTTCATCCTAACTCCAATGAGATTTCTTCAACTTCCTAGTGATTCTCCATTACTTTATGTATCAAAATCAAGCTTCTTACATCGCGATTCATCCTGGTTTGATTAGAATGACAAAGAAGCTGTCACATTCCCAAACAGGAAATTTGGGATCACCTGATTTGAAAGTGGGATAGCTTCTTCATCCTAACTCCTATGAGATTTCTTTAACTTCCTAGTGATTCTCCATTACTTTATGTATCAAAATCAAGCTTCTTACATTGCGATTCATCCTGGTTTGAATAGAATGACAAAGAAGCTGTCATATTCCCAAACAGGAAAATTGGGATCACCTGATTTGAAAGTGGGGCAGCTTCTTCATCCTAACTCCTATGAGATTTATTAACCTTCCTAGTGATTCTCCATTACTTTATGTATCAAAATCAAGCTTCTTACATCGCGATTCATCCTGGTTCTATTAGAATGACAAGGAAGCTGTTATATTCCCAAACATGAAAACTGGGATCACCTGATTTGAAAGTGGGATAGCTTCTTCATCCTAACTCCTATGAGATTTATTCAACTTTCTAGTGATTCACCATTACTTTATGTATCAAAATCAAGCTTCTTACATCACGATTCATCCTGGTTTGATTAAAATGACAAAGAAGCTGTCATATTCCCAAACAGGAAAACTGGGATCACCTGATTTGAAAGTGGGATAGCTTCTTCATCCTAACTCCAATGAGATTTATTCAACTTCCTAGTGATTCTCCATTACTTTATGTATCAAAATCAAGCTTCTTATATCGCGATTCATCCTGGTTCTATTAGAATGACAAGGAAGCTGTTATATTCCCAAACAGGAAAACTGGGATCACCTGATTTGAAAGTGGGATAGCTTCTTCATCCTAACTCCTACGAGATTTATTCAACTTCCTAGTGATTCTCCATTACTTTATGTATCAAATTCAAGCTTCTTATATCGCGATTCATCCTGGTTCTATTAGAATGACAAGGAAGCTGTTATATTCCCAAACAGGAAAACTGGGATCACCTGATTTGAAAGTGGGATAGCTTCTTCATCCTAACTCCTACGAGATTTATTCAACTTCCTAGTGATTCTCCATTACTTTATATATCAAAATCAAGCTTCTTACATCGGGATTCATCCTGATTCTATTAGAATGACAAGGAAGCTGTCATATTCCCAAACAGGTATGAGATTTACAGAGTCTCAGGCTGTATGAGTGTTGAACAAACCCACAAGGGCTAGAGAGAACTTGAAATGGTGAAGAGAGACTAATGAAAGTGAGATTTAGTGAATGGAAGAATAAGAGTGATTATGGGAGATTGAGTGAGAGTAGGAGACTGAGAGTATGAGATTAAGTAACCAGAATAGAGTAATCAAGAGAATGAAGATTGGGAGATTCAAAGTAACCAAAGACTATGAAGGAGAAGGGGAAATCCCCTTACTCTCTTAGAGAGTTTACAATTCGCCCATAAAGGGTCTTTAAATAGAAAACAGGTTGCAAACTCATAAAACCCTAACTTAAGGATAAGAAATTATGACATTTAGGAATGTAAAAGATTATCTGAGTTTAGAAAGGATTAAAGAAGGAGAATAAGAGATTAAGAGACAACTTAGAGACTAATGGAGAATCATAGTGAAATAAGTAAGGAGAAGGATTGTTTAGAACTGTCTAATCTTTCATTAAGGACATGAGTTACAATATATAGTGTGAGCATACAAGGGTTTTCGAAATCAAGAGAATACTAAAGCATGTGAGGTCAATCAGGAGAGGATAAGCTCATTTGGACTAGCCAATTAGCTTCTCCACATGCGCGGAGCATCTAGCATCTTGGACCGAGATGCTCTTGCCTTTCCAGCTGTTCCAGCCTGTCAAGGCGCGCTCTACCTTATCCCTAAACGGTCTGATGCATCCAGGTAAGTTCCTTCCCTTCACTTAAGTTACCGCAAGTAACTTCTTTACCCTTGTCAAGGTTTCACCCATCTTCATGTGTACGGTCATGTACGGACTGTACGGACTTGTACGGACCTTGCCCAAACCTTCCCAAGCTTCAACTCATCTCCTTAGTCTCAACTCCTCACTTGCTTCACACTTATACGCAACTCAACTCAACACTCCCCCTCAAGCTTAGCTTTGTGAAAGCCTAAGCTTGGATAGCTATGAGATCTTCCTCATTAAAAACCTTACCAAGGAAAACCCATTGGGATAAAACCTTGATAAGGGAAAAAGAGTAAAGACCTCACAGCCAAGGGGATCAGCTCCTTCTCTTCCCAAGATCAATGAGGCCCAACCTGATGTGAATGGACTCCATTGTCTTTTGTCTTGCAGCTTTGGTGAACACATCCGCTAACTGATCTTCACTTCTTGTGTAGCATGGCAGGATGACTCCTAGGATGATCATCTGCCTCACCTTGTGACAATCAACTTCAATGTGCTTGGTTCTTTCATGAAACACCGAGTTGGATGCAATGTGGATGGCAGCTTGGTTATCACAATGCATGGTCATTGGAGTGGCTTGATCAATCTCCAAATGCTTCAAGATGCCTTTGATCCACACCAGCTCGTTGGTCAGCTTCAGCATAGCTCTATACTCAGCTTCTGCACTTGAACAAGACACCACCTTCTGTTTCTTACTCTTCCAAGTAACCAAGTTGCCTCCAATGAATGTGCAATAGCCTGTGGTTGATCTTCTGTCTGCTCTATCACCAGCCCAATCTGCATCACAGTATCCAACCACTTCAGTGCTCCCATTGCAGCCCATCCATACTCCTTGATCAGGTGAGCCGTTGAGATACATCAAGATCCTCTCCACCATGCGCCAATGATGCTCCTTAGGCACTTGCATGTGTTGACTCACCTGATTCACAGCAAAACAAATGTCAGGTCTAGTTATGGTAAGGTAAATCAACTTGCCAACTAGTTTTCTATAGAGTTTAGGATCCTGATAAGGTTTGCTGTCTTCAATCTCCCCCTCTCGTGGGACTTTGTAACCATCCTCCATAGGCATCCTTGCTGTCTTGCCTCCATAAGCACCTGCACCTTTCAAAAGATCAAGTGTATATTTCCTTTGGGACATGAATAAACCTTCCTTGGATCTACATATCTCAATTCCAAGAAAGTATTTCATTTCTCCCAAGTCTTTAATCTCAAACATGGATTTAAGAAACTCCTTGGTTGCTATGATACCTTCCTTATCACTTCCTGTGATAATGATATCATCAACATACACAAGGAGTGCAATCATACCTGAGGGAGTAGTGAGAGTGAAGAGGGTGTGATCTAGTTCAGACTTCTTGAAGCCTCGGCCATTGAGAGTAGTGCTCAGCTTGTTGTACCAAGCTCTTGGTGATTGCTTCAGCCCATAGATAGCTTTCTTCAATCTTAACACGTTCCCTCTCTTCACTAAGTGTTCCAGACCTGGAGGTGGATGCATATACACTTCATCCTCAAGTTCTCCTTGTAGGAATGCATTCTTCACATCCATTTGCCATAAGCCCCATCCAAGGTTCACAGCCAAGCTCAATACAATCCGGATTGTATGTAGTTTAGCTACTGGTGCAAAGGTTTCTATGTAATCTTCTCCATAAGTTTGAGTGAAACCTCTTGCAACCAGCCTTGACTTCTTCCTCTCAATCTTTCCATCTGCCTTATACTTGATTGTGAATATCCACCTACTAGTCACAGCCTTCTTCCCTTTTGGTAACTCACTCTCATACCATGTATCATTCTTGATCATAGCTCCTGCCTCAGCTCCAACTGACTCCTTCCATTCTTTATCCATGATTGCTTCTTCATAGCTTCTTGGGATGTAATTCTCATCCAAGTTAACCATGAAGGCGCAATGTTCTTCAGGGTATTGAGCAAAAGAACACACGACTTGAGAAGGATGCTCCACAGCTTGGGCATTGTAGTACACTCGCGTGTTTACCCAAGAGGAAGGATCCTTTCTCAGCCTTGTGCTTCTCCTCAATACTGGTTGTTCTTGCTCTTGAACCGGCTCATCTTGTGTAGTCGGTTCTTGTGCTTCATTCTGATGTTCTTCCTCTCCTTGGTCTTGCTCACCTTGATGATGAGAACCTGAGTTGAACTCTCCTCCTTCCTCACTCAAGCCGACTCCTTCTTGGCCATTTTCTTGAGTTTCAGGTTCACTTCCCCCCTCATGATCAAGGTGAGGTGTTTGAGCAGCTCCACTTGGTGCAGTTGAGCTCTCTTCTTGTCTTCCACTTCTTGTGGATTGGTGGTTCATCTTGATACCGAGACCTTCCAAAATGATTCTTAAGACTCCAGCCTTATCTGATGTGAGATCCTTCAAATCTTCTTGATTCTTCTCCTCATAGTATCCTCTTTCTTCAATGAACTTCACATCTCTAGATACAAGCACCCTTCTAGCTTCTGGATCATAACACTTATATCCTTTTTGAGTTGTTGAGTAGCCAATGAACATTGCCTTTCTGCTTCTTGCTTCTAGCTTGTTCCTCAATTCTCCTGGTACTAGAACATAGCATAAGCATCCAAACACTCTCATGTATTCCAAGGATGGCTTGCGCTTGTTCAGAACTTCAAATGGTGCTTGATTCTTCAACACCTTTGTAGGCATCCTGTTGATTAGATAGCACGCAGTAGATACAGCATCACTCCAGAATCTCTTAGGTACATTAGCTTGGAACATTAGTGACCGAGCCACTTCCATCAAGTGCCTGTTCTTCCTCTCAGCTACACCATTCTGTTGTGGTGTGTAGGGACAGCTTGTTTGATGAAGGATTCCATGGTGATCTAGATGACTCTTGAACGCATAGCTTGTGTACTCTCCTCCATTATCTGATCTCAAAATTTTAATCCTAGCATGGTAATGGTTAGTCACATAAGCTTGAAAGTTCTTGAATGCATCTATCACCCTATCTTTTGATGGAATGAGTGTTAACCAGGTGTATTTAGATTTTTCATCAATGAATGTGACAAAATACTTATGATTATCTCTAGAAAAACTAGGTGCAGTCCACACATCAGTATGAATCAAATCAAAGCAGTTTTCATAGACAGTAGATGTTCTTGGAAACACATTCTTACAATGCTTGCCTAAAATGCAAGCCTCACAATTATTATTTTCAAAAACCACACCTGGTAACATCAAGTTTAAAGCCCTCTCATGGGGATGACCTAATCTAGCATGCCACAATGCATTTTTATTTAAACTAGAAGCAGAAGTAAATGAGCAGTTATAATTGGAAACAGGATCAAGCTTCTCAAGCATGTATAAGTCTCCCTTTGTAACTCCTTTTCCAATCAATTGGCTGCTCTCAATATCCTGAAACTTCACATCATTAGGACTGAATATAACATTGCAATTCAAATCAGTAGTGCATTTCTTAACAGAAAGAAGGTTTGATGTGAATTCCGGAATATAAAAAGCTCTAGTGTTCTTATCAAAAAGTTTTAAGTTTCCTATTCCCTTAATAGGTATCTTATCTCCATTTGCAATCATCACACATCCATTAGTAGGTTCTATATCTTTAATCAGGTTGGTGTCACTAATCATATGATGAGATGCACCTGAATCTATAATCAATGGTTTGGATGTATTGCTAGCACTATGGCAGATAATTTGTGATCTATATGCATTCATCCTAGCATTTCTATCAATGCAATGCTCAATTCCAGTCTTACTATCAATCCTAGCAATCTCAGCCACCTTAGGAGTCATTTCTATAGTTCTAGCAATCATAGAAGCACCAAATGAATACCCATGAATGTTACCATTATCCTTGAGCATTTTGATGAGAGCATCCATCTCGGATCTCCTGATGAAGTCTTGATCATTGCCTCGGGGGTTGATAGCTCCAGTGTAGGTCACCAAAGCTTTTCCATCTCCTTCACGGTTCTCCCCTTCAGCTCCACGGTTGGATGGCCCTGCTCCGCTTGATCCTTCAGTCATGTGAGCTTTTGCCTCTCTCTCCTTCATGAACTTAGCCGGCTTCAAGTGGGGATGGAGTATCCAGCACTGACTCTTCTTGTGTCCATGCTTCTTGCAGTGATCACAGTTCCCATTGAACTTCCTGTCCTCATACTTGTTGTAACCAGCTTTGTTGGCTTGTGGAGGCTCTTCCCGGTCAGGTTGCACGGCATTTGCAAGAGATAAGTCTCCCTTGCCTCCAAACAAACCCATTGAGCCCTGCTCCTTCTGTATCTTAGCGCACACCTCTTCAAGATCAGGCAGCTTCTCAGACCATAGCATGTGCTGGATAAGACCACTGTAGCTTGCATTCAACGTGAGCAGCAACCCAAAGACCTTGTCCTGCTCGCGTCTCTCATTTAGAAGCTCTGGATCAACCGTGCTTGGCCTCAGCATCTCCAACTCAGACCAAAGAGACCTGAACCTCCCCAAGTGCTTAGTGAACTCCGTGTCATCTTGAGTTAACCCATTGATGGCCTTCTTGACTTCAAACACTCGGTTCAGGTTAGAAGTGTTTCCATACACTTTCTGTAGAGTATCCCACAGCTCCTTGGCTGTCTCACAGTAGCTATAAGCATCTAGTATAGCCGGCTCCAAAGAGGCATGAAGAACTGACATCACCATCATGTCTTCTTGTTGCCACTTCTCTACAACACTCTCCTCGGGACTCTCCGTTTCATCCCCTTGAGTAATCACCTTTGGAGCCTCACCAGATGTGATATGCTTCCACAGACCCTTGCTTCCCACAGCAGTCTTCACCATCCTAGACCAGACTAGGTAGTTGGTTCCCTTGAATGTCACCGCGACCTTCATCTTCATGCCACTCTCCATCTTGAACAGCTTGACGTCTCTAGCTTGAACAACCGGTTAGATCTTGTACTGAGAACCCACGCTGCTCTCTAGAACACAGATACACTCTTGAGTCTTCAAATGAACCTCTCACGGACCACTAAGACACACACAAACACCTTGAGCTTTTGGAACTCTCAAGAAACTCTCAAACACACTCACAGAGACACTCACGAACTCAGATTGTAATCAACCTGGCTCTGATACCATATGACATTTAGGAATGTAAAAGATTATCTGAGTTTAGAAAGGATTAAAGAAGGAGAATAAGAGATTAAGAGACAACTTAGAGACTAATGGAGAATCATAGTGAAATAAGTAAGGAGAAGGATTGTTTAGAACTGTCTAATCTTTCATTAAGGACATGAGTTACAATATATAGTGTGAGCATACAAGGGTTTTCGAAATCAAGAGAAGACTAAAGCATGTGAGGTCAATCAGGAGAGGATAAGCTCATTTGGACTAGCCAATTAGCTTCTCCACATGCGCGGAGCATCTAGCATCTTGGACCGAGATGCTCTTGCCTTTCCAGCTGTTCCAGCCTGTCAAGGCGCGCTCTACCTTATCCCTAAACGGTCTGATGCATCCAGGTAAGTTCCTTCCCTTCACTTAAGTTACCGCAAGTAACTTCTTTACCCTTGTTGAACTGAAGAGAAGATAGAGCTTGTACAACAATAGGGCAAGCTCTAGAAGATGTCCAGAAGAGTTCAATCAAGCTTCAGAGGTGTTCTGAAGTAGTTATCTTGAGAAGTTAAGTCTAGGAAAGACTTAGACTGATCATGTGAAGGCTGTGAAGGAGTTAGAGAGAAGATGGAAGTATGGTGCAAAGATAGGGCGTTCAGTACGGCCTTGTACGGTCTAGGGTGAATCATGAAGGTGTTTGGGATCAGTCAAGAAGGAGATAAGGCAATGTGCATAGTTAGGGATAGTGGTACGGACAGGAGGTCCGTTCCATCAACCGTACGGCCACTCCACACGCCCAAGTCATCCGGTTCAGCCCAAATCAAGATGTGCAATGTGAGGGCGGTTCACTCTGATTCTATCCTTTCCTATAGTGACCGTGGAAGTGTGAGAGGGAAAGGGAATATACCAAAGGGATCAATGTGAGCTGTATGTGCAAGCTGGAAAGGTAAAGGTGCTTTACCTTTACAGCAAAGACCAATCTCCTCCCTTCATTCAAATGAAGCAATCTGAGCTCTCCATTCAGTCCAAAGTCGCCAGCTATCACCAGAACATCAAAGACCACTCTTCTCTCATCCTTACCATCCATTCTATCTTTTAATTACAGCCTTAGGATCTAGGTTTGTGATATGAGTTGTGTAAAGGCATATATAAGCCTCTTATGATCACTTTGTAAACCCTTAAGCTGAGAGAGTCTCTCTTCTTCATAAACTTGTTCTTGGTTCTTATTCTCTGGTTACTAAGTCTCTTAATCTTGTTACTAAGTCTCTCTAATCTCCTATACACGTTCCTAATCTCTCAGTCTCTCTTATACTCTCTCTGATTCTCTTAAACTCATTTCTACTCTTCATACTTCATCATACAACAATCTCTCATCTGTTCTTACATCACTCAAGTACTGGTACTCTGAAAACCTCATATGGTATCAGAGCCAGGTTGCTCAGACTCCTGGTGAAGACTTCCGCTACATCCACAAGCTCCCAAGCTCACGCCCTTGAAGATTCAGCTCACCTTGTCCCAAGCTTCTGCCTTGAAGAGTTCTTTGACAGTCTTGTTCATCCAGCTTCAACATGGAGTCCAAAAGAACCATTGTCATTGCTGTTACTCTCAATGGTCCCAACTACCTTCTCTGGTCACGCCTGGTGAAGACAGCTCTAGGAGGGAGAGGCTTATGGAGCCATTGTCTCACGGATGCTCCAAAGCTCTCCAAGGCTGCCGGTTCAAATGAAAGCTCAGCAGATGGTGAATCCGGTTCCAAATCTGTATCTGAGGAGAAGTGGGAACAAGAAGACCTCAAGGTCTTATCCATTCTCCATAGCTCACTGTCTCCATCCATCCTTGAAGCATACTCATACTGTGAGAGTGCTAAAGACCTTTGGAGTACACTTAACAAGATATATGGGAACATCTCCAACATCAGCCGAGTATTTGAGATCAAGAAGTCCATCAACATCCTATCCCAAGAAGATGAGGAGTTCACTGCGCATCTAGGCAAGTTCAGAGCCCTTTGGTCTGAGCTAGAGATGCTTAGACCCCAATCTGTTGATCCGGAGGTGTTGATTGAAAGAAGGGAGCAAGACAAGGTGTTTGGCCTATTACTCACCCTCAGCCCTGCCTACAGCGCCTTGATTCAACATATCTTGAGGTCTGAGAAGCTCCCAACACTTGAAGAAGTGTGTTCCCAAGTCCAAAAGGAGGAGGGATCAATCGGGTTGTTTGGAACAAAGGAAACACTCTCCTTTGCTTCTCAAGCTGAAAGAAGCTCTCAGCCCAACAAGGCGCCTTACAAGAAGGGGGATAGGAGAGGCCTGAAGTGTGAGCATTGCAAGAGGGATGGGCACACCAAGGAGAGGTGTTGGATACTGAATCCAAGCCTCAAACCTGTCAAGTTCAAGTGAACCGTGCCCATGGAGGTTCAAGAGATCAGCTCGGATCTCTTGTTTGTAAGCAAACCTCCTAACCCTTAATAAGAGCTTGTGTCTTTATTTATTGTGCTGTGAGTGGTGTCTAGAGTCCCAGAATCTCATGTCTTGTTATTGCATTGTCTTGTGTGTTGCCATAGCTTGAATCATCATGAATGTGTTGTAGAATTGAGTAGAATGTCTCTACTGCTTGCATCATGTTTGAGAAGCTGTTTTGCATACATAAGCATGTCTCATATTGTCTAAGTTCAATCCGAGTGTGTACTGATGCTAATGCCTATGTTTAATCCATCAGTGAAAGTCTAGCATCAATTAGAAATTGTCTAAGTTGCTTGCATCATTGGTTTTGATTGAAACTGTTGTGCATAGCTTTAATGTGTCTCATGGATTGAACCTGTTGCATTCATATAGTTAATGCTTTAGGATTGTGCATTCATGTATTGATGCATTTAAAAATGAGCCTAAATTGTCAATGTATTGGTAAAGCTTGCATTGTCATTTTAGAGATTGAAATCTGCTTGTTCTTGCCTTGATTGATTGGCTTGTTTCAAGGTTTATAAATTGCTGTGGCATTGGTGATCAAACAGGATGAATTATCTTGGTTTGATCCCAATGGGATGATCTGATCTTGCATTGAGTTGTGGTGGTGTTAGGTACACAAGGAAAGTGATACATGTAACTCGCCAACAGCCAAGAATGTAAAGACAAAGGTCTTGTGCCATTGCATATCATCACTAGGACATGTTAGTCCATAATCTACAGGAAGTGTAGTGTGATTGATTATGCAATGAGAGATGGCCATTGCATAATACCATTGGACATATCCAGTCCAAAGACTACAGGAAGTGTAGCATGGGTCATTATGCAATGAGAAGTGTGTCTTGTGAGTCTCTCTATGGTGATTCAAACACCCTAATTCCTGGTTAAGGAAGAGAGTAAACTCACAAGAAGAAAGCTATCATGAAAGACTGATAGTTATAAGACCATGGGGATGCATATGATCATCACAAGCTTAGCTCCTTCTGGTCTCGGTTCTAAGCTTGAGGGGGAGTCTTAATGCATATGATCCATGGTCAGTAACAAGTCTTTGCAAAGGCTCCTACACAGGATCATCAGCCGGAGTTATTCTAGGCAGTCTAAGGGTGAAGGTGAACTGATCAAAGCGGCTTCTATGGTGAAGTGATTGATGAGAAGCTGATGAATCCATTCTGCCTTTCCAAGAAGCTGATGATGCCATGGAGATGGTGCAATGGCCGAGTGGGAACTCATCTAAACAAAAGGGAAGTGTCCTAAGCTCAATTCAATTCAATACATTCATCATTTCAAATCTAAAGTCTAGAAATGATACTTAAAATGATTGAATGGATTGTGTGATGTCTCTTGATAAGTACTGATGCACCTTTGGGATAATGTATCAGGTACAAGTGCTTGAGCCTCATCAAAGAAGAACCTGGTCATTTCCTAGCTTCTCTAAGAAGGCTGTGAAGTCAGTTGAGAGGGGGAGATCCAAACCAGTTCCATGAAGAGGTGAAGCTGAGTTGTTGAGTGCGCAAAGACTTGAGGAGTTGCTGCACCAGTTTAGGCCGTGATCCAGAACTTCTTGTGTCCAACCACACTGGTTCTAAGGCACAAGAGTTCACTGGCCAATCCCTAGGCTTTGGAGAGCTCCACTCTTTTTCCCTTGCAAGGTTTTGTCCCAATGGGTTTTCCTTGTAAGGTTTTTAATGAGGGAGACTCTTCAGAGTTCCAAGCTTGGCTTAGGATCTCCTAAAGTCAAGCTTGAGGGGGAGTGTTGAACTGAAGAGAAGATAGAGCTTGTACAACAATAGGGCAAGCTCTAGAAGATGTCCAGAAGAGTTCAATCAAGCTTCAGAGGTGTTCTGAAGTAGTTATCTTGAGAAGTTAAGTCTAGGAAAGACTTAGACTGATCATGTGAAGGCTGTGAAGGAGTTAGAGAGAAGATGGAAGTATGGTGCAAAGATAGGGCGTTCAGTACGGCCTTGTACGGTCTAGGGTGAATCATGAAGGTGTTTGGGATCAGTCAAGAAGGAGATAAGGCAATGTGCATAGTTAGGGATAGTGGTACGGACAGGAGGTCCGTACCATCAACCGTACGGCCACTCCACACGCCCAAGTCATCCGGTTCAGCCCAAATCAAGATGTGCAATGTGAGGGCGGTTCACTCTGATTCTATCCTTTCCTATAGTGACCGTGGAAGTGTGAGAGGGAAAGGGAATATACCAAAGGGATCAATGTGAGCTGTATGTGCAAGCTGGAAAGGTAAAGGTGCTTTACCTTTACAGCAAAGACCAATCTCCTCCCTTCATTCAAATGAAGCAATCTGAGCTCTCCATTCAGTCCAAAGTCGCCAGCTATCACCAGAACATCAAAGACCACTCTTCTCTCATCCTTACCATCCATTCTATCTTTTAATTACAGCCTTAGGATCTAGGTTTGTGATATGAGTTGTGTAAAGGCATATATAAGCCTCTTATGATCACTTTGTAAACCCTTAAGCTGAGAGAGTCTCTCTTCTTCATAAACTTGTTCTTGGTTCTTATTCTCTGGTTACTAAGTCTCTTAATCTTGTTACTAAGTCTCTCTAATCTCCTATACACGTTCCTAATCTCTCAGTCTCTCTTATACTCTCTCTGATTCTCTTAAACTCATTTCTACTCTTCATACTTCATCATACAACAATCTCTCATCTGTTCTTACATCACTCAAGTACTGGTACTCTGAAAACCTCATAACCCTTGTCAAGGTTTCACCCATCTTCATGTGTACGGTCATGTACGGACTGTACGGACTTGTACGGACCTTGCCCAAACCTTCCCAAGCTTCAACTCATCTCCTTAGTCTCAACTCCTCACTTGCTTCACACTTATACGCAACTCAACTCAACAGAAATGGACAGTGGAGGTAGCCTGGTTTGAAATGGACGTTCTGGATCAGGTCTTGGGGTGTTTGTAGCTGGCTGTATGCTCCTGATTGGATGTGGAATGCTTGGCTAGAAATACTCCACACTGCCTTATGTATCTGTCCATATCTTTGTCCAGATACATAGCCAGCCTTTGTCTCTTTCTTTCCAGCAACATCCAGCCTGTCTTGGACTATCATAAGCCAATCAGAACCGTGTGCCAGCTCCCTTAGATTCCCATTGCACACAGCATCTTCTTGATGCTGTTTTGATACCATTACTCAACCCGGACCTTGCACATACTTCTCAGACCGTACCCTTGTGCCCTATTTTTGCACAAGCACCAATTGTCTTCAGATGGTTGAGAAAAGATGTTTCGGGTCGATCTCATCCGTACCGGTCCGTACAGTCCGTACGGCCGTCCGTACAGCCGACCCTAACTTTGCACCATCGACCATTTCCTCCCAAACTCCTCTAATGTCTTCTACAGATCAGTCTAAGCCCTTCTTGGACTTAACTTCACAAGATATACACTTCAGGGTACTTCTGAAGCTTGGTTGAACTCTTCTGAACATCTCCTGAAGCTTGCCCTATCTTTGCACAAGCTTCTATCTTCTCTTCAGCTCAACACTCCCCCTCAAGCTTGACTCTAGGAGATCCTGAGCCAAGCTTGGAACCCTGAAGAGTCTCCCTCATTAAAAACCTTGCAAAGAAAACCCTGTGGGACAAAACTTTGCAAGGGAAAAAGAGTAGAGCTCTTAAGGGCCTAGGGATTGGCCAATGAACTCTTGTGCCTTAGAACCAGTGTGGTTGGACACAAGAAGTTCTGGATCACGGCCTAAGATGGTGCAGCAACTCATCAAGTCTTTGCGCACTTAACAACTCAGCTTCATCTTTTCATGGAACCGGTTTGAAGCCTCCCCCTCTCAACTGACTTCACAGCCATCCTAGAGAAGCTAGGACATGACCAGATCATCTTCAAAACACCAGTGAGGCTGCTCAACACTTCACACACGGCTTGCCCTCTTCATAGACCAGGTTTGGAATCTCCCCCTCTCCACAGACTTCACAGCCTCTTTAGAGAAGCTAAGAGATGACCCGGAACTGTTTAATAAGGCGCCAAGCAAAGGTACCTGATACACATTCCAAAGGTGCATCAGTACTTATCAAGAACCAAGAATTTGAATATCCTGCATCACAATTGATGCACACAATTCAATCAATCTTTTTCAGTATAATCACAGTTCAATCAATTCATTTCTAGTAACTTTTTCAAGCTTAAGCCCTTAATAGAAGAATGAATTGAACTGAAAGAGACTAAGGGACACTTCCTTTTTGTTTTGGTGAGGAGCTTTCTATGAGCATACGCATCCTCCACTTGTACACATTCCCTTGTACCGGCTCATCTAAGGGACTGATACAGCTTGACTCTCCACTTGATCCTCCCTCAAGTAGTCTCTGTAGGTATCACATCCATCTCCTAAAGGTTGCTTATCAAGATCACAAGTACCTGATTCAATATGAACGCAGTGCCTCAGTTCTTTAGGAGAGAAATCCAAGTACATAGGCTTATCTTTTCAGACTAAGCTGCATTAAATCAATGAATTTTAAGGAGATAAGTCTATCATCTTGAGTAACATGATAAGTAGACTTCCCTTTTTATTTTTGGTGAGTTTCCCACTCGGCCAATGCATCATCTTCTTGGCACTATCAACTTGTTGGATGACTAAATGGGTCTATCAGCTTCTCCTCAGCCACCTCTCATTGAAGCCGCATTGATGGAGAGCCTTCCTCCTCACTTGCCAAGACTGCTCTGAACAGCCTCTTACCTAGACACGCCACTGACTTGGCCCGGTTGATGGTTCTTCTTAGAAGCCTTTGCAAAGACCTATCAGGCCATGAACCTTGCTTATTTAACATTCCCCCCTCAAGCTTAGTTTCCGAGACTCTGATTTGGAACTAAGCTTGTGTGGGTGTAAGCACTTTCATGGCCTTAGACCACCGGTCTCAACAGCTGTGGTGATGGTCTCGGTCTTGTGAGCTGCTCTCTTCCTTATACCAGGAACTAGGGTGTTTGAATCACCATAGAGAGCCTCACAAGTCACACTTCTTATTGCATAATGTCCCATGCTACACTTCCTGTAGACTAAGGACTAGACATGTCCTAATGGTATTATGCAATAGCCATCTCTCATTGCATAATCAATCACACTACACTTCCTGTAGATTGGGGACTGACATGTCCTAGTGATGATATGCAATGGCAAAAGACCTTTGTCTTTACACTCTTGGTTGTTGGTGAGTCACTTGTATCACTGCTTGTGTACCTAAACCACCACAACTCAATGCAAAATTAAATCATCCTATTGGGACCAAAGCAAGATCACACATCTTGTTTGATCACCAATGCCTCAACAAAATATTAATTCTGAAATAGGCAAACAAAAGATCAAGGACAAGCACAATCTAGACAAGGGTAACAATGCATGATCAATTCGACAGTTCAATGCATGAATGCAATAACTTAGACAGCACCTAATTGATGCAAGACAATTTCAAGAGATAAACCTATCATGATTGTATAGAAAGAGATAAAGATCAGGTTTACTCCCTTGTATAAATGGTGAGGAGTGGCTGCTCTTCACACACCACTTGAATCCCTCACTTTCTGAGCTTAACAGCTCCTTCTCTTATCATGCAAGCTCATCGACACTCCTCTTCAGGCTTGAGACCAAGTATAGGGAAGGTCTAAGCTTGATGGTGAGCGCATGATAGCTCCATGATAAGTCTTGTGGAAAGCACCTCCATCTCCTTTGGACTTGATGCTTGAACCTCCACCACATCATCATTCCATTGAGGAGATACCTCAGCCAACTCTCCAAGCACCTCACACGCCTTATTGAGTGACCTTCTTCTTCCCTCTACTTCGGCTGAATCACTCCATGATTAGCTTGTAATTGTTGAGTTGAGCTGAGTATATGTATGAAGAGCTAAGGAGTTGAAGAGGAAAGGAGATGAGGAAGCTTAAGGGAGTTTAGGGAGAGCATGGTACGGACGTCCGTACAAGGCCGTACAAGCCGTACAGTCCGTACCATCCAAGCCTCAACCTAAACTTACCTTGCACAAGTGAAACGGTAACTATGGAAGAGTTACTCAAGTGGAGAAGGATCAGACCGTTTAAGGGATAAGGGACGCGCATTGCCAGGCTGGGACAGGCTGGAAAGCTAAAGCAACTTTAGTCCAAGATGCCATAAGCGTGTGATGCCTCTTAGTGGCTAATTTGAATCCTTTACCTTGACTTCACATGCTTACTCCTTAACCTTGCGCTTTGTAAACCCTAGTAGCTCTCCTATATATTGTAACTCATCAACACTAATAAAGATTATGCAGTTTGAGTCTCTCTAATCTCTTAGACACTATGGTTCTCTCTTAGACTCTAAACGTTTCTCAAAGTTACTTAGTCTTTCATAATCTCTTCTAAACTTCACCTAAAACTCTCATTTACATTCTAGTTACTCTAAAGATCTCTTAATCTCATATGGTATCAGAGCCAGGTTCATTAGAATCTGGGGTTTGATCTTTAGAGAGTTACAAGGCTTTGAAGCTACACGCGAGTAGCTTTGAAGGTATTGGAGCTGCGCTACGTTCTGTGTTTGTGCGTGACTCAAGACTCAAGGTTGGTGTGTGTATGTGATTCAAGACTCAAGATTTCATCAGATTCAAGCTGTTCAAGTCAAGCTGAGTAAAGATGGAGCATGGGTTAAGCATGAGGATGAAGGTGGCGGTTACTTTCAAGGGTAGCAACTACCTGGTGTGGTCTCGGATGGTGAAGACTGCGGTGGGGAGTAAGGGTTTGTGGGGGCACATCACAACAGGGGAGGCTCCGAAACTCATTACTCAGGGAGGAGATCAAGAAGAGGTCTCCAATGAAGCGGCTGTGGAGAAATGGCAACAAGAAGACATGCTGGTGATGACGGTTCTACACGCATCCTTGGACCCAGCTATCTTGGATGCTTACAGCTACTGTGAATCAGCCAAAGAGCTGTGGGACACGCTGAAGAAGGTGTATGGGAACACTTCCAACCTCAGCCGTGTGTTTGAAGTGAAGCTAGCGATCAACCGTCTTGCACAAGAGGACATGGAGTTCACTAAGCACTTGGGGAGGTTCAGGTCCTTATGGTCAGAGCTGGAGATGCTGAGGCCGAGCACAACTGATCCAGATCAGCTGAATGAGAGGCGCGAGCAAGACAAGGTCTTTGGGTTGCTTCTCACATTGAACCCGGCCTACACTCAACTCATTCAGCACATGTTGAGGTCAGACAAGCTTCCGGACCTTGAGGAGGTGTGTGCGCAAATCCAAAGGGAGCAGGGATCTATGGGGTTGTTTGGAGGAAAGGGGGAGCTCTCTCTTGCCAATCAAGCAGCTCATGAGGACTCAACCGAGGCTCCACAAGCAAACAAGGCATCTCACGGGAAGTATGAGGACAGGAAGTTCAATGGCAACTGTGATCATTGCAAGAAGCATGGTCATAAGAAGAGCCAATGCTGGATACTTCACCCACACCTCAAGCCGGCCAAGTTCATGAAGGAGCGTGAGGGAAGGGCAAATGTGACTGAAGGCTCAAGTGGAGCTGGCACCAGCAAGATGAGTGAAGTGGATGGGCTTGGAGGCAATGATGGGAATGGGAAGTCTCTTGTGGCTTACACTGGCGCCTCAAGCTCACGCAGCAATGATGACTACATCAAGAGATCAGACCTTGATGCACTCTTCAAAATGCTAAAGGAAAACGGTAACACTTATGGTTATTCCTTTGGAGCTTCTATGATTGCATATAAGGATGATCACTTGATTAGAGAACTAGTAGAACGGTTAGAAACTGGAAATGAGTATAGAAGTGCCCACATTGCTAGAACTGATAGGATGCATCCATTACTTAGTAAGCTATGTCATAATGCTAAACGAGTAGGTAAACCACTGATTGTTGATTCTGGTGCATCACATCATATGATAAGTGATGAGAACTTGATTAAGGATATAGAACCTACACATGGGCATGTGATGATAGCAAATGGGGATAAGATACCTATTAGAGGAATAGGAAAGCTTAAGTTGTTTAACAAAGAATCTAGAGCCTTTTACATGCCTGAATTCACATCAAACCTATTATCTGTGAAGAAATGTACTAATGATTTACAATGCAATGTTATCTTTAGTCCTAATGATGTGAAGTTTCAGGATATTGAGAGCAGCAGATTGATTGGGAAAGGGGTGACTAAGGGAGATCTCTATATGCTTGAAGAACTCACTTCTGTTCCTGATTATAGTTGCTCATTTACTTCTGCTTCTTTGTTGAATAAAAATGCATTGTGGCATGCTAGAGTAGGACACCCTCATGTTAAAGCTTTGAACTTAATGGTACCAGGTGTTGTGTTTGAGAACAAAGATTGTGAAGCTTGTATTTTAGGCAAGCATTGTAGAACTGTGTTTCAAAAGTCTACTACTATCTATAATAACTGCTTTGATTTAATTCATTCTGATGTGTGGACTGCCCCTTGCTTATCTAGAGATAGTTATAAGTACTTTGTCACATTCATTGATGAAAAATCCAAATACACCTGGTTAACCTTAATTCAGACCAAAGATAGGGTACTTGATGCATTTAGGAACTTTCAAACTTATGTAACTAACCATTATCATGCTAAGATTAAAATTTTGAGATCAGATAATGGAGGAGAGTACACAAGTCATGCATTCAAGGAACACTTATCACAACATGGGATTCTACATCAAACAAGCTGTCCGTATACTCCACAGCAAAATGGAGTGGCTGAGAGGAAGAATAGGCACCTCATGGAAGTGGCAAGGTCTCTGATGTTTCAGAGTAATGTTCCAAAGAGATTCTGGAGTGATGCGGTGGCCACTGCTTGTTACTTGATCAACAGAACTCCAACCAAGGTTCTGAATGAGAAGGCTCCATTTGAAGTTCTGAACAGGTACAAACCAGTGCTTGATTACTTGCGAGTCTTTGGATGTCTATGCTTTGTGCTCAAACCAGGAGAGATGATCAACAAGCTAGAAGCAAGAAGTACTAAGGCTGTGTTCATAGGATACTCAGCTACACAGAAAGGATACAAATGCTATGACCCTATAGCAAGGAGAGTTCTTGTATCTAGAGATGTGAAGTTCTTGGAAGATAGAGGATACTATGAAGAAAAGAACCAAGAAGACTTGAAGGACTTAACATCAGACAAGGCCACCACCTTGCGGATCATCCTTGAAGGTCTTGGAATCAGTACATCCCAGGATCCAAGAGATCACGCAACAACACCTCCTGAAGTTGGTTCACCATCCCACCTTGATCATGAGGGAGGAGAGACACATGAGGAGTGTTGAGATGAGAGAATAAAGAGTTGATATATTGAGAGAGGAAGAGAGTTGGAGTAGACAGTAACTTTGGAGTTTTACTGTGGTAACTTTAGTTTAACCACAGTAACAACTTGGGAAGTTATCTGATGGCATGAGAAGGTAACTTAGTGAAGGGAAGAGAGTAAACTCGACCAAAGAGGATAAGGAAGGATAAGGGAGCACTTTGACAGCCTGTATGATGCTGGAAAGGAGAGGATGCTTTTCTACTAGTGCAAGCATGTGAGAAAGCACAGCCAAGTGATTCAAAAGGAGTTCCAGCCTGTCCTTTGACTACACATGCTTATACATTTCGAATTTCCTTGTTGCTCTCTCTTTATATACTTGTAAACCCTCATCAGTATTAATTAATGGAGTTTTGAGTCTCTCTCTCTTAAGTCTCTCTCTTGTTCTTAATCTCCAATCTCTTTAATTCTCAGATTAGAGTTAATCACTCTTTAAATCATCAAATCTAATATGGTATCAGAGCCAGGTTACTTTAAAAGGAGAGAGTGATTTCGTTTTTCTAAATGTTCTTGAGTGTTCTTGAGTGTTCTTGAGAGTTCTTGAGATTTTTCAAGAGCTAGATCCTTTAAAAGTCAAGTTTGTGTCTGTTGGTGTTTCTTTTGGAGAGTCAGCTTCAAGGGAGTCCCTTTAGGTGTTTGACAAGGTCAGAAGATGGGTCTAGCTTGTGGTTCAGCAAGGCGTGAAGAGATGGAAGAGAGAGGGAATGAGTGGGGGTGGTTCTCACAAATGAAAACGACTCTGAAGAGGTGTGGAGTTTGGAGAAACCATGAGAAGGAAGAGTCTTTGAAGGGTAAAGCTGCTGAGAAAGATCAGACAGCAAGAGAAACAAGTGGAAATTGCTTTAGTCTTGAAGAAAGTACACTGCTTGAGAAGATTGAAGATGTTTATGAGAACAAGATCAGTCTTAGGAGAGTGTATGAAGTCAAGAAGGTGATTAGTGGAGGTAAACCAGGAAGAGAAGAGTTCAATAACCATGTGAGGAAGCTACAACATTTGTGGGTTGAACTACAAGGGTTGAGATCCCATGTGGATGGGGATACTACACAAGAGCAAGAGACGGTCTTGAAGCTCTTGGCGAGCATGGAGTCATCATATGGGTGGCTGGTAGAGATGGTTCTAAGAGGGGAACAGCTTCCGGAAATGGAAGAGATTTGTGGGCTTATAAGAAGGGCGTATGAGATAATGAGAGATGATGAGAGGCTAACCATGAGTAGGAGTGAGAGCTCATGGAAGCCAACTGGGAGTAGGAGTGAGAGCTTCCAGAAGCTAACCATGAGTAGGAGTGAGGGCTCATGGAGGCTAACCGGGAGTAGGAGTGAGGGCTTCCGGAAGAAGAGAAGGTGCAGAATGCTATCCAAAGCTTCTATCAACATAGGAAAGGGTAGAAAGAGAGTTGTGGGAGAGTGTTCTTACTCAGCCTACATGGGGGAATCAGTAGAAGACAGTGGGGTGTTAAGAGAGCAGGAGAAAGGGAGTGGAGCTGATGATCGCATCACCAGGAAGGAATGGAGAGTGTTCATGGAACATGTACAAGCCTTAGCAGCAAGCAAGAAGCATGCTATACAATCCGGAGCTTCTAAACCCATGGTGATTGATTCTGGAGCAAGTCATCATATGATCAGTGATAGGAGGCTTATAAGTGAGATCAAGGCTGCAACAGGGAGTGTTAGGATAGCTAATGGTGCTATGATCACAATAGAAGGAGTGGGAAAGCTCAAACTGTTTGAGAAGGACACGGCTGCCTTCTACATGCCTCAGTTCACTTCAAATCTATTATCTGTGAAGAAAGCTACCATTGATCTTGATTGTCAAGTAGTATTCAGACCTGATGAAGTTGAGTTTCAAGATTTGAAGACTGGGAGAGTCATTGGCAGAGGAGACAGCAAAAATCAGCTATACCACCTCGACTTGGCTAAGACCTCTAATCCCTTTGATTCTATTTGCTTGAGTAGTACTGCTGAGAAGATTGATAGTATTACTTGGCATGCTAGATTAGGACATCCTCATGCTCGTGCCATTGAATTGATAATCCCTAATATGTCATTCAATCACTTGGATTGTGAAGCATGCATATTAGGAAAGCATTGTAGGACTGTTTTCCCAACATCTAAGACTACTTATGAGCATTGCTTTGATCTAGTTCACTCGGATGTGTGGACCGCTCCATGCATGTCTAGAGACAGCCATAAATACTTTGTGACATTCATTGATGAGAAGTCTAAGTATACATGGCTCACATTGCTTCCATCTAAAGATAAGGTGCTAGAAGCGTTTATGAACTTCCAAGCATATGTATCTAATCAATACAATGCTACTGTGAAGGTACTGAGATCAGACAACGGAGGTGAATACATCAGCAATGCCTTCAAGAGTCATCTAGCTAAGCATGGGATTGTGCATCAGACCAGTTGTCCTTACACACCACAGCAGAATGGTGTAGCTGAGAGGAAGAATAGGCACTTGATGGAGGTTGCTAGGTCGATGATGTTTCATGCAAATGTCCCAAAAAGATTTTGGGGAGATGCTGTTCAGACTGCTTGCTACCTCATCAACCGGGTCCCAACCAAGATACTGAAGAATCTGTCTCCATTTGAGGTGCTGAATAAGAGCAAGCCTTTTATTGATCACCTACGAGTATTTGGGTGTGTATGCTATGTCATGACTCCAGGAGAACAGAGAAACAAGCTGGAGGCAAAGAGTACTAAGGCAATGTTTATTGGATACTCTATCACTCAAAAGGGATACAAGTGCTATGATCCTGAAGCAAGGAGAGTGATGGTATCTAGAGAAGTGAAGTTTATTGAATCCAAAGGGTATTATGAAGAAAAGGAGTGGGAAAATCTGAAGGATTTGTCTCAAGCTCCATCTGATAGAGCAACAACACTGAGGGTGCTGTTGGAGAAGCTAGGGATAGGGTTATCCCAGGATCAGGAATCTGGAAGAAGAGAGTCTTCCAATCCTACTAGTGAAGCTGAAAGAACAACCCCTCTTGATCATGAGAGGGGGAATGGAACTGAATCTCATGAGCAAGTGCAAAATCAAGAAGATTCAGGCCAGCATAATCAAGAGGTGACACAGGAAGTAGAGAGTGGTGCTCAGTCTAGTGGAGATGGGCAAAGAGAGTCTACTGGCTCAGATGAGAGTGGTACTCAGTCTAGTGGAGATTGGGAAGTGGATCCTGATGGGTCAAATGAGAGTGGTGCTCAATCAAGTGAAGATGGGCAAGAGCCACAAGAAGAACAAGTTCAGGAGCTGAGGAGGAGCACAAGGGTGAAGAGAGATGCTTCCAACTGGGTAAACACGAGAGTGTACTACAATGCCCAGGCTGTGGAGCATCCTTCTCAAGCTATGTGTTCCTTTGCAGAGTTTCCAGACGAGCATATAGCCTTCACAGTAAGCTTGGATGAGAGCTATATTCCAAGGACATATGAAGAAGCTATGGCTTTAAAGGAGTGGAGAGATTCAGTTGCTGATGAGTCCGGAGCCATGATTAAGAATGAAACATGGTATGAGAGTGAGCTGCCTAAAGGGAAGAGGGCAGTGACTAGTAAATGGGTGTTCACAATCAAGTTTCATCCTGATGGAAGAATAGAGAGGCGCAAGTCTAGGTTGGTGGCAAGAGGATTTACTCAGACATATGGTGAGGACTATGTTGAGACCTTTGCTCCTGTGGCTAAACTTCATACTATCAGGATTGTATTATCTTTAGCTGTGAATCTTGAGTGGGATTTGTGGCAAATGGATGTGAAGAATGCATTCCTTCAAGGAGAGTTGGAAGATGAAGTATACATGCATCCACCACCAGGTCTTGAACATCTAGTAAAGAAGGGGAATGTGTTGAGGTTGAGGAAAGCTATCTATGGTCTCAAGCAGTCTCCAAGGGCGTGGTACAACAAGTTGAGTACTACACTGAATGGGAGAGGGTTCAGAAAGTCAGAATTGGATCACACTCTCTTTACCCTAACCACCTCATCTGGTATTGTGGTATTGCTTGTGTATGTGGATGATATCATCATCACAGGCAGTGATAAGGAAGGCATCAAGGCTACAAAGGAGTATCTCAAGGCAAGCTTTGAGATTAAAGACTTGGGGGAAATGAAATATTTTCTTGGGATTGAGATATGCAGATCAAAGGAAGGATTGTTCATGTCTCAAAGGAAGTATGTGATTGATCTATTGAAGGGAGCAGATGCCTATGGAGGAAAGACAGCCAAGATGCCAATGGAGGATGGGTACAAGGTTCCACGTGAGGGGGAGATTGAGGATAGCAAGCCATTCCATGATCCTAAGCTGTATAGGAAGCTAGTGGGGAAGTTGATTTATCTTACCATTACTAGACCTGATGTATGCTTTGCGGTGAATCAAGTCAGTCAACACATGCAAGTTCCTAAGGAGCACCACTGGCGGATGGTGGAAAGGATCTTGATGTATCTGAATGGAACTACTGGTCTTGGAGTATGGATGGGATGTAACAAGAGTACTGAGGTTGTAGGCTACTGTGATGCGGATTGGGCTGGTGATAGAGCAGATAGAAGATCAACCACAGGCTATTGTACATTCATTGGTGGTAACTTGGTCACTTGGAAGAGTAAGAAGCAGAAGGTAGTGTCTTGTTCCAGTGCTGAGGCCGAGTATAGAGCAATGCTGAAGCTTACAAATGAGCTAGTGTGGATAAAAGGGATTTTGAAGCATCTGGAGATTATTCAAGCAACACCAATGACAATGCATTGTGATAATCAAGCAGCTATCCACATTGCATCTAACTCTGTGTTCCATGAGAGAACAAAGCACATTGAGGTTGATTGTCACAAGGTGAGGCAGATGATGATTCTTGGGGTGATTCTACCTTGTTATACTCGGAGTGAGGATCAGTTAGCAGATGTGTTCACAAAGGCAGCAAGGCAAAAGACAATGGAGTCCATACACATCAGGTTAGGACTCATTGATCTCTCGCCTAAGGGCTAGTCTATACACTCTCCTGATCATGTGATCTCTACTCTTTTTCCTCATTAAGGTTTTGTCCCAATGGGTTTTCCTTAATGAGGTTTTAATGAGGGAGATCTCATGGTCCTTCCAAGCTTGACTTGTTCCACATGGTCAAGCTTGAGGGGGAGTGTTGAGATGAGAGAATAAAGAGTTGATATATTGAGAGAGGAAGAGAGTTGGAGTAGACAGTAACTTTGGAGTTTTACTGTGGTAACTTTAGTTTAACCACAGTAACAACTTGGGAAGTTATCTGATGGCATGAGAAGGTAACTTAGTGAAGGGAAGAGAGTAAACTCGACCAAAGAGGATAAGGAAGGATAAGGGAGCACTTTGACAGCCTGTATGATGCTGGAAAGGAGAGGATGCTTTTCTACTAGTGCAAGCATGTGAGAAAGCACAGCCAAGTGATTCAAAAGGAGTTCCAGCCTGTCCTTTGACTACACATGCTTATACATTTCGAATTTCCTTGTTGCTCTCTCTTTATATACTTGTAAACCCTCATCAGTATTAATTAATGGAGTTTTGAGTCTCTCTCTCTTAAGTCTCTCTCTTGTTCTTAATCTCCAATCTCTTTAATTCTCAGATTAGAGTTAATCACTCTTTAAATCATCAAATCTAATAAGGAGGAGCCTACGCAAGAGACTAACCAAGATGAAGGAGAAGAGAGCATAGGCTCTGATGGTCATGGGCATGATCATGGTGTGATACAAACACCTTCTCAAGATGAAGTGGTAGAAGAACAACAGGAAGAAGAACCGGTTGTGCAGCCACTAAGAAGGAGTACAAGGATAAGGAAGGATCCTTCCAGTTGGGTAAACACGAGAGTGTACTACAATGCCCAAGCTGTGGAGCATCCTTCTCAAGCCGTGTGCTCCTTTGCTCAATATCCAGAAGCACATTGCGCTTTCATGGTAAACCTGGATGAGAATCACATCCCAAGAAGCTATGAAGAGGCAATAAAGGATAAAGAATGGAAAGAGTCAGTAGGAGATGAAGCAGGAGCTATGATCAAGAATGATACATGGTATGAGAGTGAGTTACCAAAAGGGAAGAAGGCTGTGACTAGTAGATGGATCTTCACAATCAAGTACAAAGCGGATGGAAAGATTGAGAGGAAGAAGTCAAGACTGGTTGCAAGAGGCTTTACTCAAACCTATGGAGAGGATTATGTTGAGACATTTGCACCAGTAGCTAAGTTGCATACAATCCGAATTGTATTAAGCTTGGCTGTGAACCTTGGATGGGGCTTATGGCAAATGGATGTGAAGAATGCATTCCTACAAGGGGAACTTGAGGATGAAGTATATATGCATCCCCCACCAGGCTTGGAACACTTAGTGAAGAAGGGAAATGTGTTGAGACTGAAGAAGGCTATCTATGGGTTGAAGCAATCACCAAGAGCTTGGTACAACAAGCTGAGCACAACTCTGAATGGCCGAGGCTTCAAGAAGTCTGAACTAGATCACACTCTCTTCACACTCACAACTCCCTCAGGTATGATTGCACTCCTTGTGTATGTTGATGATATCATTATCACAGGGAGTGATAAGGAAGGTATCATTGCAACCAAGGAGTTTCTTAAGTCCATGTTTGAGATTAAAGACTTGGGAGAGATGAAATACTTTCTTGGGATTGAGATATGTAGATCCAAGGAAGGTTTATTCATGTCCCAAAGGAAATATACACTTGATCTCTTGAAAGGTGCAGGGGCTTATGGGGGCAAGACAGCAAGGATGCCTATGGAGGATGGCTACAAAGTTCCACGAGAGGGGGAGATTGAAGACAGCAAACCTTATCAGGATCCTAAACTCTATAGAAAACTAGTTGGCAAATTGATTTATCTTACTATAACTAGACCTGACATTTGTTTTGCTGTGAATCAGGTGAGTCAACACATGCAAGTGCCTAAGGAACATCACTGGCACATGGTGGAGAGGATCTTGATGTATCTCAACGGCTCACCTGATCAAGGAGTATGGATGGGCTGCAATGGAAGCACTGAAGTGGTGGGATACTGTGATGCGGATTGGGCTGGTGATAGAGCAGACAGGAGATCAACCACAGGCTATTGCACATTCATTGGAGGCAACTTGGTGACTTGGAAGAGTAAGAAACAGAAGGTGGTGTCTTGCTCAAGTGCAGAAGCTGAGTATAGAGCCATGCTGAAGCTCACCAACGAGTTAGTATGGATCAAAGGCATCTTGAAGCATTTGGAGATTGATCAAGCCACACCAATGACCATGCATTGTGACAACCAAGCCGCCATTCACATTGCCTCCAACTCGGTGTTCCATGAGAGAACCAAGCACATTGAAGTTGATTGTCACAAGGTGAGGCAGATGATCACCTTAGGAGTCATCTTGCCATGCTACACAAGGAGTGAAGATCAGTTAGCGGATGTGTTTACCAAGGCTGCAAGACAGAAGACAATGGAGTCCATTCACATCAGGTTGGGCCTCATTGATCTTGGGAAGAGAAGGAGCTAGTCCCCTTAGCTGCAAGGTCTTTACTCTTTTTCCCTCATCAAAGTTTTATCCCATTGGGTTTTCTTTGGTGAGGTTTTTAATGAGGAAGATCTTGTGGCTGTCCAAGCTTAAGCTTTCACAAAGCTAAGCTTGAGGGGGAGTGTTGAGTTGAGCTGAGTATATGTATGAAGAGCTAAGGAGTTGAAGAGGAAAGGAGATGAGGAAGCTTAAGGGAGTTTAGGGAGAGCATGGTACGGACGTCCGTACAAGGCCGTACAAGCCGTACAGTCCGTACCATCCAAGCCTCAACCTAAACTTACCTTGCACAAGTGAAACGGTAACTATGGAAGAGTTACTCAAGTGGAGAAGGATCAGACCGTTTAAGGGATAAGGGACGCGCATTGCCAGGCTGGGACAGGCTGGAAAGCTAAAGCAACTTTAGTCCAAGATGCCATAAGCGTGTGATGCCTCTTAGTGGCTAATTTGAATCCTTTACCTTGACTTCACATGCTTACTCCTTAACCTTGCGCTTTGTAAACCCTAGTAGCTCTCCTATATATTGTAACTCATCAACACTAATAAAGATTATGCAGTTTGAGTCTCTCTAATCTCTTAGACACTATGGTTCTCTCTTAGACTCTAAACGTTTCTCAAAGTTACTTAGTCTTTCATAATCTCTTCTAAACTTCACCTAAAACTCTCATTTACATTCTAGTTACTCTAAAGATCTCTTAATCTCATAGTAATGACCTTGAGTAATACAGGTCATTGAGCAACAGGATCATCAGGGGGCTCACTTTGCTCCTCAAGCTTGGATTGAGTATGGGTCCAAGCTTGAAGTGAGCCTCAATGAGCCTTAAGATCAGGAGCGCAACATCTCATGGATTACGCTTCAACCACTGATCAACCCTTCCCTTTATCTCCAATGCCTTCTGGTCACCAGTCTCCTCCAGACTTAGGTGATGACCATTCGCCTTATGTATCCACATACACCCCAGCGACCATTCCCAATGGGTAAAGTCTTCCTCTTTTACTAAGATTGATGATGAACCAAGAGCACATCATGTGGACCTGAAACATCACTCAAACTCCAGCAAAGATAAGACACAAGCATTGGGATCAATCCTTGACCAATATCAAGTTTGATCTCCAATGTAACAAGCTATGCAACAGATTGAAACAAGGATTATCAAGTTCACATCGTTGCAAGCAATCTCTCTAAGTACAAGCAAGATCAAATCAGATTCAAGACGAGCTACTTAGGCATTAACTTCTGCCTTAACTACATTTTAGACTTGAATCTAAGTGTATCAACCTAAGGCAGCAGCAAGATGACAATATGCAATAACCTTAATCAGTTTCTATTTATGAATGCACAAAGAGATCAGACAATAATAGGATTGAACTTAGACAGTATGAGACATGCTTATATATGCAAAACAGCTTATCAATCATGATGTAATCAGTTGAGACATTCTACTCATTCCTACAACATATTCATGGCGATTTGAGCTATGGAAATACGCAAGTCAATGCAACAGACAGAATCATGATAATATCAAGACTTAATCTATGCAAGCACATTCTCTAAATACTTATGTATGATCAATGATTAAACCCATAGTATTTAGGCAATAATAGTTAACCACCTTTAACCACCATCTTAGACATTAATCTAGATGTTTCAATCTTAAGGCAGCAACAAAATGATAATGCAAAACACCTTAACAACAGTTTTAGACATCATGAATGCAACCAGCGGATGAGACAATACCATCTAGCATCCTAGCAACACATTCAAGACTCACGGCATGGCATATATCATCAAGAACACCAAACAAGTCTCATAAAGCATCCTGGGACAGTAACTAGACAATACCATCTAGCAAAACATTCAATCAACCCAAGGATCCAATAACAACACTCAACTACCACCAAACAATAATACAAGCTCACATCAAGAAGGGAAAAGGATTGGCTTACAACCAAGGAATCTGTGCTGATTCCTTGAACCTCCTAGGTACCAGGTCATGACATTTTGATGGAATGGAAATGTAGGCTCGCCACCTAACAGCTCCTCCTTGTCTTTATGACCACCTTCTTGTATCTCAAACTGTAAAGACCACTCCTTTCTTCATGTTTCCAAGTCGCCAACTCCATGAGCAAAGGGAAAACTCTCTTCTTGAGAGGTTTCATCTTAACCAGGAGGTGAGGCACGCCTTTAATGGACAGGAGAAAGGTGGAGAGACCATGAGAGAACGCCATGGCTTTGGTCTGCTTCTTCTTGAAGAGATGTAGCCGGTTTTGACAGATCTTCAAAGGCTTGGATTTGAGATGAGGGTGAGCTTGTAACGGATATGCAGAAGCTTCTACCAGGTTCAGATGAACCTGGCTCTGATACCATATGAGATTTACAGAGTCTCAGGCTGTATGAGTGTTGAACAAACCCACAAGGGCTAGAGAGAACTTGAAATGGTGAAGAGAGACTAATGAAAGTGAGATTTAGTGAATGGAAGAATAAGAGTGATTATGGGAGATTGAGTGAGAGTAGGAGACTGAGAGTATGAGATTAAGTAACCAGAATAGAGTAATCAAGAGAATGAAGATTGGGAGATTCAAAGTAACCAAAGACTATGAAGGAGAAGGGGAAATCCCCCTTACTCTCTTAGAGAGTTTACAATTCGCCCATAAAGGGTCTTTAAATAGAAAACAGGTTGCAAACTCATAAAACCCTAAGTTAAGGATAAGAAATGGACAGTGGAGGTAGCCTGGTTTGAAATGGACGTTCTGGATCAGGTCTTGGGGTGTTTGTAGCTGGTTGTATGCTCCTGATTGGATGTGGAATGCTTGGCTAGAAATACTCCACACTGCCTTATGTATCTGTCCATATCTTTGTCCAGATACATAGCCAGCCTTTGTCTCTTTCTTTCCAGTAACATCCAGCCTGTCTTGGACTATCATAAGCCAATCAGAACCGTGTGCCAGCTCCCTTAGATTCCCATTGCACACAGCATCTTCTTGATGCTCTTTTGATACCATTACTCAACCCTGACCTTGCACATACTTCTCAGACCGTACCCTTGTGCCCTATTTTTGCACAAGCACCAATTGTCTTCAGATGGTTGAGAAAAGATGTTTCGGGTCGATCTCATCCGTACCGGTGCGTACAGTCCGTACGGCCGTCCGTACAGCCGACCCTAACTTTGCACCATCGACCATTTCCTCCCAAACTCCTCTAATGTCTTCTACAGATCAGTCTAAGCCCTTCTTGGACTTAACTTCACAAGATATACACTTCAGGGTACTTCTGAAGCTTGGTTGAACTCTTCTGAACATCTCCTGAAGCTTGCCCTATCTTTGCACTATCACTTTTAGTGATGTTTAGAGTGATCTGAGTATTTAGGAAAGATTAGAAGAGATTTAGAGAAGATTAAAGTATGAAATGAGGTTAAGAGTCTAAAGAACTAGAGAGAGAGACTAAGAGAGACTCATAACTTGCTTAATTATATTAATGAGAGAGTTTACATATTTATAGCCTTTAGATCCTAGGGCTTTCATTAAGGTAAAGTAGAACAAGCATGTGTAGTCAAAGGAGGAGAGGAGCGCCTAATTCAAACTAAACCAATAAGGAGCTTCACATGTGTGACCGGATGGATAAGGTTTGCTTTCCCTTTACAGCTTTGATCCAGCCTGTCAAGCCGCGTCCCTTATCCTATCTTCAACGGTCTGCTCAGTAACTCCCAAAGGTTAACTCCTTATAAGTTACCTTTCACCACAAGGTAGAGTAACTTCTCATTTGGCCGCGCCCTACTTGTACGGACAGTACGGCCAGTGTACGGCCTGTACGGTCTTGCCTCGGCCTAACTCCTCTTCATGCCTTCTTCTCCTCATTCCTACTTCCTAATGTTCCCAAGCCTTCATAGATTAACTCCTCATCTCAACACTCCCCCTCAAGCTTAGCTTTGTGAAAGTCTAAGCTTGGATGGCCATGAGATCTTCCTCATTAAAAACCTCACCAAGGAAAACCCATTGGGACAAAACCTTGATGAGGGAAAAAGAGTAAAGACCTCACAGCCAAGAGGATCAGCTCCTTCTCTTCCCAAGATCAATGAGGCCCAACCTGATGTGAATGGACTCCATTGTCTTCTGTCTTGCAGCCTTGGTGAACACATCAGCCAACTGATCTTCACTTCTTGTGTAGCATGGCAGGATGACTCCTAAGATGATCATCTGCCTCACCTTGTGACAATCAACTTCAATGTGCTTGGTTCTCTCATGGAACACCGAGTTGGATGCAATGTGAATGGCAGCTTGATTGTCACAATGCATTGTCATTGGAGTGGCTTGATCAATCTCCAAGTGCTTCAAGATGCCTTTGATCCACACCAACTCGTTTGTCAGCTTCAGCATGGCTCTATACTCAGCTTCAGCACTTGAACATGACACCACCTTCTGCTTCTTGCTTTTCCAAGTCACCAAGTTGCCTCCAATGAATGTGCAATAGCCTGTGGTTGATCTCCTGTCAGCTCTATCTCCTGCCCAATCAGCATCACAATAGCCCACCACTTCTGTGCTTCCATTGCACCCCATCCATACTCCTTGATCCGGCGAGCCATTCAGATACATCAGCAGCCTCTCCACCATGCGCCAGTGATGTTCCTTGGGAAGCTGCATGTGTTGGCTCACCTGATTCACAGCAAAACATATATCAGGCCTTGTGATGGTAAGGTAAATCAATTTGCCAACAAGTGTTCTATAGAGTTTAGGATCATGAAATGGTTTGCTGTCTTCAATCTCCCCCTCTCTTGGTACTTTGTAGCCATCCTCCATTGGCATCCTTGCTGTCTTGCCTCCATAAGCACCTGCACCTTTCAAAAGATCAAGTGTATATTTCCTTTGAGACATGAACAAACCTTCCTTGGACCTACAAATCTAAATTCCAAGGAAGTATTTCATTTCTCCCAAGTCTTTGATTTCAAACATAGACTTTAGAAACTCCTTGGTTGCTTTGATACCTTCCTTATCACTCCCAGTGATAATGATATCATCCACATACACAAGGAGAGCAACCATACCTGAGGGTGTTGTGAGTGTAAAGAGAGTGTGATCCAATTCTGACTTCTTGAAGCCTCGGCCGTTCAGAGTTGTGCTCAACTTGTTGTACCAAGCTCTTGGTGATTGCTTCAACCCATAGATAGCCTTCTTTAGCCTCAGTACATTCCCTCTCTTTACAAGATGTTCCAGACCTGGTGGAGGATACATGTAGACTTCATCCTCAAGCTCTCCTTGAAGAAATGCATTCTTTACATCCATTTGCCACAATCCCCATCCTAGGTTCACAGCCAAGCTTAAAACAATCCTAATGGTGTGTAGCTTGGCTACTGGTGCAAATGTCTCAATGTAGTCCTCTCCATATGTCTGAGTGAACCCTCTTGCTACTAGTCTAGTCTTCTTCCTCTCAATTGACCCATCAGCCTTGTACTTGATTGTAAAGATCCATCTACTAGACACAGCTTTCTTCCCTTTTGGTAGTTCACTCTCATACCATGTATCATTCTTTATCATAGCTCCTGCCTCAGCTCCTACTGATTCCTTCCATTCCTTATCCTCCATTGCCTCTTCATAGCTTCTTGGAATGTGATTTTCATCCAAGTTTACCATGAATGCGCAATGTGCTTCTGGATATTGAGCAAAAGAACACACGGCCTGAGTAGGATGCTTCACAGCTTGGGCATTGTAGTACACTCTTGTGTTTACCCAACTGGAAGGATCCTTTCTCAGCCTTGTACTTCTTCTCAATACTGGCCCTTCTTGCGCCATCTCTTGTTCTTCTTCTTGTGGCTGCACACTTGTTTCAGATCTTTCTTCTCCTAGCTGACTTGCTTCAGCTCCTTCTTCCCTTAGCTGACTCTCTTCAGCTCCTTCTTCTTGATCATTTGATTCCACAGCTTGATCATGAGAGCCAGAACTCTCTTCTCTACTTGGAGTTCTTGTTTCATTCCCCCCTTCATGGTCAAGGTTGGAAGTGCTTCTCCCCCCTTGATGTCCTTGGTTCATGTTGATTCCAAGGCCTTCTAGGATAATCCTCAAGGTTTCAGCTCTATCAGAGGTAAGATCCTTCAAGTCTTCTTGAATCTGTTCCTCATAATATCCTTTCTCTTCAACAAACTTCACTTCTCTAGATACTAACACTCTCCTTGTGTTAGGATCATAGCACTTGTATCCTTTCTGACTTGATGAGTATCCAATGAACATTGCCTTTGAACTCTTAGCTTCTAGCTTGTTTCTTATCTCTCCAGGCACCATCACAAAACACAAACACCCAAAGACCTTTATATGCTCGAGAGAAGGCTTGTACTGATTCAGTACCTCAAATGGTGATTGTCCTTGAAGGATCAGAGTTGGTGTCCTGTTGATGAGATAACATGCTGTAGCAACAGCATCACTCCAAAACTTCTTAGGCACATTGGATTGAAACATCATGGACCTGGCTACTTCCATCAAATACCTGTTCTTCCTCTCAGCCACACCATTCTGTTGTGGTGTATAGGGACAGCTTGTCTGATGAAGAATTCCATGCTGAGCTAGGTGAAGCTTGAATGCTTGTCCCGTGTACTCTCCTCCATTATCTGACCTGAAAATCTTTATCTTGGCATTGTAATGGTTAGTCACATAGGATTGAAAATTTTTAAATGCATCAAGTACCCTATCTTTGGTTGGAATTAAGGTTAACCAGGTGTATTTGGATTTTTCATCAATGAAAGTTACATAATACTTATGATTTTCTCTAGATAGGCAAGGTGCAGTCCAAACATCAGAATGAATAAGATCAAAACACTTTTCATAAACAGTAGTAGACTTGTTAAAGACAGTTCTACAATGCTTGCCTAAAATGCAAGCTTCACAATCATTATTCTCAAAGGAAACACCTGGCAACATCAGTTTTAAAGCCTTATTATGAGGGTGTCCTAATCTAGCATGCCACAATGCATTTTTACTTAAACCAGAACTAGAAACAGAAGTAAATGAGCAGCTATATCTAGAAACAGGAGTGAGATCTTCAAGTAAATATAGCTCTCCTTTAGTCACTCCCTTTCCAATCATCTTGCTGCTTTTAATATCCTGAAACTTCACATCATTAGGACTGAATATAACATTGCATTGCAAATCAGTAGCACATTTCTTAACAGATAACAAGTTTGATGTGAATTCAGGCATATAAAAAGCTTTAGTTTCCTTATCAAATAGTTTAAGACTTCCTATTCCTCTAATAGGAATCTTATCTCCATTAGCAATCAGTACATTTCCATTCATTGGCACAATGTTTTTCATTAAGCTAGTGTCACTTATCATATGATGAGATGCACCTGAATCAATCACTAATGGCTTAATGTCATGAGAACTAGCAATATGCGCAAGGATACTAGATGGTTTGAATGCATGATCATTTCTAGCAAGGTTTGCATTCCTAGATTGATTTACCATTTCTATCAAGCTCTCATGCATCCTATCAGTTCTAGTAAGATTCTCATAGTTCTCTATCACCCTAGCACCAAAAGAATACCCAAAGATGTTACCATTCTCCTTGAACATCTTAATGAGAGCATCAAGGTCGGATCTCCTTAGATACTCTTGATCATTGTTCCCACGGTTGCTTGATGCTCCAGTGTAGGCTACAAGAGACTTTCCATCACCTGCCTCACGCCCATCTATCTCCTTTCCTTTGCTTGTACCAGCTCCACTTGTTCCATCCGAGACATTAGCCCTTGCCTCACGGTCCTTCATGAACTTAGCCGGCTTGAGGTGAGGATGGAGTATCCAGCATTGGCTCTTCTTGTGGCCATGCTTCTTGCAGTGATCACAACTCCCATTGAACCTCCTCTCCTCAAACTTCCCATGCGCAGCCGCAGCCTTGTTTGCTTGTGGAGCTTCACTACCTTCCTCTTGAGTTGCTTGGCTTGCAAGGGACAGGTCTCCTTTCTTTGCAAACAACCCAATGGAGCCTTGCTCCTTCTGAATCCGCGCACACACATCCTCAAGATCAGGTAGAGTGTCTTCTCTAAGCAGGTGCTGGATGAGACCGTTGTAGGCCGGGTTCAGCGTGAGGAGTAGCCCAAAGACCTTGTCTTGCTCTCTCCTCTTGTTCAGCTCATCAGCATCCGTTGTACTTGGCCTAAGCATCTCCATCTCGGACCAGAGGCTCCTGAATCTCCCTAGATGCTTGGTGAACTCCATGTCTTCTTGTACGAGGTTGTTGATGGCTTGCTTCACTTCAAACACTCGGCTTAGGTTTGATGTGTTGCCATACACCTTCTTCAACGTATCCCACAGCTCCTTAGCAGACTCACAGTAGCTGTATGCATCCAGAATAGCCGGCTCAAGTGACGCATGAAGGACAGACATCACCAGCATATCCTCTTGATGCCACTTCTCTTCCGCCTTGCTTGCAGCCTCACCATCATCCTCTCCTTGAGTGATGAGTTTTGGAGCTTCTCCGGGGGTGATGTGCTTCCACAACCCCTTGCTTCCCACCGTGGTTCTCACCATCCGAGACCACACCAAGTAGTTGTTTCCCTTGAAGATCACAGCTACCTTCATGTTCATGTTCATCCCACTCTCCATGTTGAATGATGAACTCTCTAAGCTTCAGAAACTTTATCTTGAGTTGAATGACTTGTAGAACCCTTCACAGCCTCGATCTTCAACCCACACAGCTTCAGATGATACACCACAACCAGTCTTGAACTTGAAAAGTACCCAAAACTCTCAAACACACAAGAACACAAGAGTTTCTTCAAAGCTTCAACCTTGAGGCTTCAAAGAATCACACACGACCTCAGGCTCTCACTAACCTGGCTCTGATACCATATCACTTTTAGTGATGTTTAGAGTGATCTGAGTATTTAGGAAAGATTAGAAGAGATTTAGAGAAGACTAAGAGAGACTCATAACTTGCTTAATTATATTAATGAGAGAGTTTACATATTTATAGCCTTTAGATCCTAGGGCTTTCATTAAGGTAAAGTAGAACAAGCATGTGTAGTCAAAGGAGGAGAGGAGCGCCTAATTCAAACTAAACCAATAAGGAGCTTCACATGTGTGACCGGATGGATAAGGTTTGCTTTCCCTTTACAGCTTTGATCCAGCCTGTCAAGCCGCGTCCCTTATCCTATCTTCAACGGTCTGCTCAGTAACTCCCAAAGGTTAACTCCTTATAAGTTACCTTTCACCACAAGGTAGAGTAACTTTTCATTTGGCCGCGCCCTACTTGTACGGACAGTACGGCCAGTGTACGGCCTGTACGGTCTTGCCTCGGCCTAACTCCTCTTCATGCCTTCTTCTCCTCATTCCTACTTCCTAATTCCTCATCTCAACATGCACAAGCTTCTATCTTCTCTTCAGCTCAACAACAGGAAAATTGGGATCACCTGATTTGAAAGTGGGACAGCTTCTTCATCCTAACTCCTATGAGATTTATTAACCTTCCTAGTGATTCTCCATTACTTTATGTATCAAAATCAAGCTTCTTACATCGCGATTCATCCTGGTTCTATTAGAATGACAAGGAAGCTGTTATATTCCCAAACATGAAAACTTGGATCACCTGATTTGAAAGTGGGATAGCTTCTTCATCCTAACTCCTATGAGATTTATTCAACTTCCTAGTGATTCTCCATTACTTTATAGATCAAAATCAAGCTTCTTACATCGTGATTCATCCTGGTTTGATTAGAATGACAAAGAAGCTGTCATATTCCAAACAGGAAAACTGGGATCACCTGATTTGAAAGTGGGATAGCTTCTTCATCCTAACTCCATGAGATTTATTCAACTTCCTAGTGATTCTCCATTACTTTATGTATCAAAATCAAGCTTCTTACATCGCGATTCATCCTGGTTCTATTAGAATGACAAAGAAGCTGTTATATTCCCAAACAGGAAAACTGGGATCACCTGATTTGAAAGTGGGATAGCTTCTTCATCCTAACTCCTATGAGATTTATTCAACTTCCTAGTGATTCTCCATTACTTTATGTATCAAAATCAAGCTTCTTATATCCGATTCATCCTGGTTCTATTAGAATGACAAGGAAGCTGTTATATTCCCAAACAGGAAAACTGGGATCACCTGATTTGAAAGTGGGATAGCTTCTTCATCCTAACTCCTATGAGATTTATTCAACTTCCTAGTGATTCTCCATTACTTTATGTATCAAAATCAAGCTTCTTACATCGCGATTCATCCTGGTTCTATTAGAATGACAAGGAAGCTGTTATATTCCCAAACAGGAAAACTGGGATCACCTGATTTGAAAGTGGGATAGCTTCTTCATCCTAACTCCTATGAGATTTATTCAACTTCCTAGGATTCTCCATTACTTTATATATCAAAATCAAGCTTCTTACATCAAGATTCATCCTGGTTTGATTAGAATGACAAAGAAGCTGTCATATTCCCAAACAGGAAAACTGGGATCACCTGATTTGAAAGTGGGATAGCTTCTTCATCCTAACTCCTATGAGATTTATTCAACTTCCTAGTGATTCTCCATTACTTTATATATCAAAATCAAGCTTCTTACATCGCGATTCATCCTGGTTCTATTAGAATGACAAGGAAGCTGTTATATTCCCAAACAGGAAAACTGGGATCACCTGATTTGAAAGTGGGATAGCTTCTTCATCCTAACTCCTATGAGATTTATTAAACTTCCTAGTGATTCTCCATTACTTTATGTATTAAAATCAAGCTTCTTACATCGCGATTCATCCTGGTTCTATTAGAATGACAAGGAAGCTGTTATATTCCCAAACAGGAAAACTGGGATCACCTGATTTGAAAGTGGGATAGCTTCTTCATCCTAACTCCTATGAGATTTATTCAACTTCCTAGTGATTCTCCATTACTTTATGTATCAAAATCAAGCTTCTTACATCGTGATTCATCCTGGTTTGATTAGAATGACAAAGAAGCTGTCATATTCCAAACCGGAAAACTGGGATCACCTGATTTGAAAGTGGGATAGCTTCTTCATCCTAACTCCTCTGAGATTTATTCAACTTCCTAGTGATTCTCCATTACTTTATGTATCAAAATCAAGCTTCTTACATCGCGATTCATCCTGGTTCTATTAGAATGACTAGGAAGCTGTTATATTCCAAAACAGGAAAACTGGGATCACCTGATTTGAAAGTGGGATAGCTTCTTCATCCTAACTCCTATGAGATTTATTCAACTTCCTAGTGATTCTCCATTACTTTATGTATCAAAATCAAGCTTCTTACATCGCGATTCATCCTGGTTCTATTAGAATGACAAGGAAGCTGTTATATTCCCAAACAGGAAAACTGGGATCACCTGATTTGAAAGTGGGATAGCTTCTTCATCCTAACTCCTATGAGATTTATTCAACTTCCTAGTGATTCTCCATTACTTTATATATCAAAATCAAGCTTCTTACATCGCGATTCATCCTGGTTCTATTAGAATGACAAGGAAGCTGTTATATTCCCAAACAGGAAAACTGGGATCACCTGATTTGAAAGTGGGATAGCTTCTTCATCCTAACTCCTATGAGATTTATTCAACTTCCTAGTGATTCTCCATTACTTTATATATCAAAATCAAGCTTCTTACATCGCGATTCATCCTGGTTTGATTAGAATGACAAAGAAGCTGTCATATTCCCAAACAGGAAAACTGGGATCACCTGATTTGAAAGTGGGATAGCTTCTTCATCCTAACTCCATGAGATTTATTCAACTTCCTAGTGATTCTCCATTACTTTATGTATCAAAATCAAGCTTCTTACATCGCGATTCATCCTGGTTTGATTAGAATGACAAAGAAGCTGTCATATTCCCAAACAGGAAAACTGGGATCACCTGATTTGAAAGTGGGATAGCTTCTTCATCCTAACTCCTATGAGATTTATTCAACTTCCTAGTGATTCTCCATTACTTTATGTATCAAAATCAAGCTTCTTACATCGCGATTCATCCTGGTTTGATTAGAATGACAAGGAAGCTGTCATATTCCCAAACAGGAAATTGGGATCACCCGATTTGAAAGTGGGATAGCTTCTTCATCCTAACTCCTATGAGATTTATTAACTTCCTAGTGATTCTCCATTACTTTATGTATCAAAATCAAGCTTCTTACATCGCGATTCATCCTGGTTCTATTAGAATGACAAGGAAGCTGTTATATTCCCAAACAGGAAAACTGGGATCACCTGATTTGAAAGTGGGATAGCTTCTTCATCCTAACTCCTATGAGATTTATTCAACTTCCTAGTGATTCTCCATCACTTTATGTATCAAAATCAAGCTTCTTACATCATGATTCATCCTGGTTTGATTAGAATGACAAAGAAGCTGTCATATTCCAAACAGGAAAACTGGGATCACCTGATTTGAAAGTGGGATAGCTTCTTCATCCTAACTCCTATGAGATTTATTCAACTTCCTAGTGATTCTCCATTACTTTATGTATCAAAATCAAGCTTCTTATATCGCGATTCATCCTGGTTCTATTAGAATGACAAGGAAGCTGTTATATTCCCAAACAGGAAAACTGGGATCACCTGATTTGAAAGTGGGATAGCTTCTTCATCCTAACTCCTATGAGATTTATTCAACTTCCTAGTGATTCTCCATTACTTTATGTATCAAAATCAAGCTTCTTACATCGCGATTCATCCTGGTTCTATTAGAATGACAAGGAAGCTGTTATATTCCCAAACAGGAAAACTGGGATCACCTGATTTGAAAGTGGGATAGCTTCTTCATCCTAACTCCTATGAGATTTATTCAACTTCCTAGTGATTCTCCATTACTTTATGTATCAAAATCAAGCTTCTTACATCGCGATTCATCCTGGTTCTATTAGAATGACAAGGAAGCTGTTATATTCCCAAACAGGAAAACTGGGATCACCTGATTTGAAAGTGGGATAGCTTCTTCATCCTAACTCCTATGAGATTTATTCAACTTCCTAGTGATTCTCCATTACTTTATATATCAAAATCAAGCTTCTTACATCGCGATTCATCCTGGTTTGATTAGAATGACAAAGAAGCTGTCATATTCCCAAACAGGAAAACTGGGATCACCTGATTTGAAAGTGGGATAGCTTCTTCATCCTAACTCCTATGAGATTTATTCAACTTCCTAGTGATTCTCCATTACTTTATGTATCAAAATCAAGCTTCTTACATCGCGATTCATCCTGGTTTGATTAGAATGACAAAGAAGCTGTCATATTCCCAAACAGGAAAACTGGGATCACCTGATTTGAAAGTGGGATAGCTTCTTCATCCTAACTCCTATGAGATTTATTCAACTTCCTAGTGATTCTCCATTACTTTATGTATCAAAATCAAGCTTCTTACATCGCGATTCATCCTGGTTTGATTAGAATGACAAAGAAGCTGTCATATTCCCAAACAGGAAAACTGGGATCACCTGATTTGAAAGTGGGATAGCTTCTTCATCCTAACTCCTATGAGATTTATTCAACTTCCTAGTGATTCTCCATTACTTTATGTATCAAAATCAAGCTTCTTACATCGCGATTCATCCTGGTTCTATTAGAATGACAAGGAAGCTGTTATATTCCCAAACAGGAAAACTGGGATCACCTGATTTGAAAGTGGGATAGCTTCTTCATCCTAACTCCTATGAGATTTATTCAACTTCCTAGTGATTCTCCATTACTTTATGTATCAAAATCAAGCTTCTTACATCGCGATTCATCCTGGTTTGATTAGAATGACAAAGAAGCTGTCATATTCCCAAACAGGAAAACTGGGATCACCTGATTTGAAAGTGGGATAGCTTCTTCATCCTAACTCCTATGAGATTTATTCAACTTCCTAGTGATTCTCCATTACTTTATGTATCAAAATCAAGCTTCTTACATCGCGATTCATCCTGGTTTATTAGAATGACAAGGAAGCTGTCATATTCCCAAACAGGAAAACTGGGATCACCTGATTTGAAAGTGGGATAGCTTCTTCATCCTAACTCCTATGAGATTTATTCAACTTCCTAGTGATTCTCCATTACTTTATGTATCAAAATCAAGCTTCTTACATCGCGATTCATCCTGGTTCTATTAGAATGACAAGGAAGCTGTTATATTCCCAAACAGGAAAACTGGGATCACCTGATTTGAAAGTGGGATAGCTTCTTCATCCTAACTCCTATGAGATTTATTCAACTTCCTAGTGATTCTCCATTACTTTATGTATCAAAATCAAGCTTCTTACATCGCGATTCATCCTGGTTTGATTAGAATGACAAAGAAGCTGTCATATTCCCAAACAGGAAAACTGGGATCACCTGATTTGAAAGTGGGATAGCTTCTTCATCCTAACTCCTATGAGATTTATTCAACTTCCTAGTGATTCTCCATTACTTTATGTATCAAAATCAAGCTTCTTACATCGCGATTCATCCTGGTTTGATTAGAATGACAAAGAAGCTGTCATATTCCCAAACAGGAAAACTGGGATCACCTGATTTGAAAGTGGGATAGCTTCTTCATCCTAACTCCTATGAGATTTATTCAACTTCCTAGTGATTCTCCATTACTTTATGTATCAAAATCAAGCTTCTTACATCGCGATTCATCCTGGTTCTATTAGAATGACAAGGAAGCTGTTATATTCCCAAACAGGAAAACTGGGATCACCTGATTTGAAAGTGGGATAGCTTCTTCATCCTAACTCCTATGAGATTTATTCAACTTCCTAGTGATTCTCCATTACTTTATGTATCAAAATCAAGCTTCTTACATCGCGATTCATCCTGGTTTGATTAGAATGACAAAGAAGCTGTCATATTCCCAAACAGGAAAACTGGGATCACCTGATTTGAAAGTGGGATAGCTTCTTCATCCTAACTCCTATGAGATTTATTCAACTTCCTAGTGATTCTCCATTACTTTATGTATCAAAATCAAGCTTCTTACATCGCGATTCATCCTGGTTTGATTAGAATGACAAAGAAGCTGTCATATTCCCAAACAGGAAAACTGGGATCACCTGATTTGAAAGTGGGATAGCTTCTTCATCCTAACTCCTATGAGATTTATTCAACTTCCTAGTGATTCTCCATTACTTTATGTATCAAAATCAAGCTTCTTACATCGCGATTCATCCTGGTTTATTAGAATGACAAGGAAGCTGTTATATTCCCAAACAGGAAAACTGGGATCACCTGATTTGAAAGTGGGATAGCTTCTTCATCCTAACTCCTATGAGATTTATTCAACTTCCTAGTGATTCTCCATTACTTTATGTATCAAAATCAAGCTTCTTACATCGCGATTCATCCTGGTTTGATTAGAATGACAAGGAAGCTGTTATATTCCCAAACAGGAAAACTGGGATCACCTGATTTGAAAGTGGGATAGCTTCTTCATCCTAACTCCTATGAGATTTATTCAACTTCCTAGTGATTCTCCATTACTTTATGTATCAAAATCAAGCTTCTTACATCGCGATTCATCCTGGTTTGATTAGAATGACAAAGAAGCTGTCATATTCCCAAACAGGAAAACTGGGATCACCTGATTTGAAAGTGGGATAGCTTCTTCATCCTAACTCCTATGAGATTTATTCAACTTCCTAGTGATTCTCCATTACTTTATGTATCAAAATCAAGCTTCTTACATCGCGATTCATCCTGGTTCTATTAGAATGACAAGAAGCTGTCATATTCCCAAACAGGAAAACTGGGATCACCTGATTTGAAAGTGGGATAGCTTCTTCATCCTAACTCCTATGAGATTTATTCAACTTCCTAGTGATTCTCCATTACTTTATGTATCAAAATCAAGCTTCTTACATCGCGATTCATCCTGGTTTGATTAGAATGACAAGGAAGCTGTCATATTCCCAAACAGGAAAACTGGGATCACCTGATTTGAAAGTGGGATAGCTTCTTCATCCTAACTCCTATGAGATTTATTCAACTTCCTAGTGATTCTCCATTACTTTATGTATCAAAATCAAGCTTCTTACATCGCGATTCATCCTGGTTTGATTAGAATGACAAAGAAGCTGTCATATTCCCAAACAGGAAAACTGGGATCACCTGATTTGAAAGTGGGATAGCTTCTTCATCCTAACTCCTATGAGATTTATTCAACTTCCTAGTGATTCTCCATTACTTTATGTATCAAAATCAAGCTTCTTACATCGCGATTCATCCTGGTTTATTAGAATGACAAGGAAGCTGTTATATTCCCAAACAGGAAAACTGGGATCACCTGATTTGAAAGTGGGATAGCTTCTTCATCCTAACTCCTATGAGATTTATTCAACTTCCTAGTGATTCTCCATTACTTTATGTATCAAAATCAAGCTTCTTACATCGCGATTCATCCTGGTTTGATTAGAATGACAAGAAGCTGTCATATTCCCAAACAGGAAAACTGGGATCACCTGATTTGAAAGTGGGATAGCTTCTTCATCCTAACTCCTATGAGATTTATTCAACTTCCTAGTGATTCTCCATTACTTTATGTATCAAAATCAAGCTTCTTACATCGCGATTCATCCTGGTTTGATTAGAATGACAAAGAAGCTGTCATATTCCCAAACAGGAAAACTGGGATCACCTGATTTGAAAGTGGGATAGCTTCTTCATCCTAACTCCTATGAGATTTATTCAACTTCCTAGTGATTCTCCATTACTTTATGTATCAAAATCAAGCTTCTTACATCGCGATTCATCCTGGTTTGATTAGAATGACAAAGAAGCTGTCATATTCCCAAACAGGAAAACTGGGATCACCTGATTTGAAAGTGGGATAGCTTCTTCATCCTAACTCCTATGAGATTTATTCAACTTCCTAGTGATTCTCCATTACTTTATGTATCAAAATCAAGCTTCTTACATCGCGATTCATCCTGGTTTGATTAGAATGACAAAGAAGCTGTCATATTCCCAAACAGGAAAACTGGGATCACCTGATTTGAAAGTGGGATAGCTTCTTCATCCTAACTCCTATGAGATTTATTCAACTTCCTAGTGATTCTCCATTACTTTATGTATCAAAATCAAGCTTCTTACATCGCGATTCATCCTGGTTTGATTAGAATGACAAAGAAGCTGTCATATTCCCAAACAGGAAAACTGGGATCACCTGATTTGAAAGTGGGATAGCTTCTTCATCCTAACTCCTATGAGATTTATTCAACTTCCTAGTGATTCTCCATTACTTTATGTATCAAAATCAAGCTTCTTACATCGCGATTCATCCTGGTTTATTAGAATGACAAGGAAGCTGTTATATTCCCAAACAGGAAAACTGGGATCACCTGATTTGAAAGTGGGATAGCTTCTTCATCCTAACTCCTATGAGATTTATTCAACTTCCTAGTGATTCTCCATTACTTTATGTATCAAAATCAAGCTTCTTACATCGCGATTCATCCTGGTTTGATTAGAATGACAAAGAAGCTGTCATATTCCCAAACAGGAAAACTGGGATCACCTGATTTGAAAGTGGGATAGCTTCTTCATCCTAACTCCTATGAGATTTATTCAACTTCCTAGTGATTCTCCATTACTTTATGTATCAAAATCAAGCTTCTTACATCGCGATTCATCCTGGTTTGATTAGAATGACAAGGAAGCTGTCATATTCCCAAACAGGAAAACTGGGATCACCTGATTTGAAAGTGGGATAGCTTCTTCATCCTAACTCCTATGAGATTTATTCAACTTCCTAGTGATTCTCCATTACTTTATGTATCAAAATAAAGCTTCTTACATCGCGATTCATCCTGGCTTGATTAGAATGACAAGGAAGCTGTCATATTCCGACACAGGAAAACTGAGATCACCTGATTTGAAAGTGGGATAGCTTCTTCATCCTAACTCCTATGAGATTTATTCAACTTCCTAGTGATTCTCCATTACTTTATGTATCAAATCAAGCTTCTTACATCGCGATTCATCCTGGTTTGATTAGAATGATAAAGAAGCTGTCATATTCCCAAACAGGAAAACTGGGATCACCTGATTTGAAAGTGGGATAGCTTCTTCATCCTAACTCCTATGAGATTTATTCAACTTCCTATTGATTCACCATTACTTTATATATCAAAATCAAGCTTCTTACATCACGATTCATTCTGGTTTGATTAGAATGACAAAGAAGTTGTCATATTCCCAAACAGGAAAAGTGGGATCACCTGATTTGAAAGTGGGATAGCTTCTTCATCCTAACTCCTATGAGATTTATTCAACTTCCTAGTGATTCTCCATTACTTTATGTATCAATATCAAGCTTTTTACATCGCGATTCATCCTTGGTCTATTAGAATGACAAGGAAGCTGTTATATTCCCAAACAGGAAAACTGGGATCACCTGATTTGAAAATGGGATAGCTTCTTCATCCTAACTCCTATGAGATTTATTCAACTTCCTAGTGATTCTCCATTACTTTATGTATCAAAATCAAGCTTCTTACATCGTGATTCATCCTGGTTTGATTAGAATGACAAAGAAGCTGTCATATTCCCAAACAGGAAAACTGGGATCACCTGATTTGAAAGTGGGATAGCTTCTTCATCCTAACTCCTATGAGATTTCTTCAACTTCCTAGTGATTCTCCATTACTTTATGTATCAAAATCAAGCTTCTTACATTGCGATTCATCCTGGTTTGAATAGAATGACAAAGAAGCTGTCATATTCCCAAACAGGAAAATTGGGTGTTGAGTTGAGCTGAATATATATGTATGAAGAGCTAAGGAGTTGAAGAGGAAAGGAGATGAGGAAGCTTGAGAGAGTTTAGGGAGAGCATGGTACGGACGTCCGTACAAGGCCGTACAAGCCGTACAGTCCGTACCATCCAGCATCGACCAAGACTTACCTTGCATCAGCCAAGTAACACGGTAACTAAGGTAAAGGGAAGGAACTTACCTTGAGGCATCAGACCGTTTAGGGATAAGGTAGAGCGCGCCTTGACAGGCTGGAACAGCTGGAAAGGCAAGAGCATCTCGGTCCAAGATGCCAGATACTCCGCGCATGTGGAGAAGCTAATTGGCTAGTCCAAATGAGCTTATCCTCTCCTGATTGACCTCACATGCTTTAGTCTTCTCTTGATTTCGAAAACCCTTGTATGCTCTCTCTATATATTGTAACTCATCAACCCTAATGAAGATTATGCAGTTTGAGTCTCTCTAATCTCTTAGACACTATGCTTTTCTCTTAGACACTAAACGGCTCTATCTAGTCTCCTAATCTTTCACAAACTTCTCTTAATCACTTCCTAAACACTCTCTTTATTCTGTTTACTCTAAGGATCTCTTAATCTCATATGGTATCAGAGCCAGGTTCATTTGAATCTGGGGTTTGATCTTTAGAGAGTTACAAGCTAAACGTCTTTGAAGCTACACGCGAGTAGTCTTGAAGGTGTTGAAGCTGTGGTCCGTTCTAGTTGAAGCTGTGCTACGTTCTGTTGGTTTGCGTGATTCTAGACTCAAGGTTGGTGTGTACGAAATCCAAGATCCAAGTTTTCAAGTCAAGCAAAGATGGAACATGGGATGAACATGAGGATGAAGGTAGCGGTTACTTTCAAAGGTAGCAACTACCTTGTGTGGTCTCGGATGGTGAAGACTGCTGTGGGAAGTAAGGGTTTGTGGGGGCACATCACAACAGGGGAGGCTCCGAAACTCATTACTCAGGGAGGAGATCAAGAAGAGGTCTCCAATGAAGCGGCTGTGGAGAAATGGCAACAAGAAGACATGCTGGTGATGACGGTTCTACACGCATCCTTGGACCCAGCTATCTTGGATGCCTACAGCTACTGTGAATCAGCCAAGGAGCTGTGGGACACGCTGAAGAAGGTGTATGGGAACACTTCCAACCTCAGCCGTGTGTTTGAAGTGAAGCTAGCGATCAACCGTCTTGCACAAGAGGACATGGAGTTCACTAAGCACTTGGGGAGGTTCAGGTCCTTATGGTCAGAGCTGGAGATGCTGAGGCCGAGCACAACTGATCCAGATCAGCTGAATGAGAGGCGCGAGCAAGACAAGGTCTTTGGGCTGCTTCTCACACTGAACCCGGCCTACACCCAGCTCATCCAGCACATGTTAAGGTCAGACAAGCTTCCGGACCTTGAGGAGGTGTGTGCACAAATCCAAAGGGAGCAGGGATCCATGGGTTTGTTTGGAGGAAAGGGGGAGCTCTCTCTTGCCAATCAAGCAGCTCATGAGGATTCAACCGAGGCTCCACAAGCAAACAAGGCATCTCACGGGAAGTACGAGGACAGGAAGTTCAATGGCAACTGTGATCATTGCAAGAAGCATGGTCATAAGAAGAGCCAATGCTGGATACTGCACCCACACCTCAAGCCGGCCAAGTTCATGAAGGAGCGTGAGGGAAGGGCAAATGTGACTGAAGGTTCAAGTGGAGCTGGCACCAGCAAGATCAGTGAAGTGGATGGGCTTGGAGGCAATGATGGGAATGGGAAGTCTCTGGTGGCTTACACAGGCGCCTCAAGCTCCCGCAGCAATGATGACTACATCAAGAGATCAGACCTTGATGCCCTCTTCAAAATGCTAAAGGAAAACGGTAACACTTACGGTTATTCCTTTGGAGCTTCTATGATTGCATATAAGGATGATCACTTGATTAGAGAACTAGTAGAACGGTTAGAAGCTAGAATGAGTATAGGCATGCTTACATTGCTAGAACTGATAAGATGCATTCATCACTTAGTAATCTATGCCATAATGCTAAACGAGTAGGTAAACCATTGATTGTTGATTCTGGTGCATCACATCATATGATAAGTGATGAAAACTTGATTAAGGATATAGAACCTACACATGGGCATGTGATGATAGCAAATGGGGATAAGATACCCATTAGAGGAATAGGAAAGCTTAAGCTGTTTAACAAAGAATCTAGAGCTTTTTACATGCCTGAATTCACATCAAACCTATTATCAGTGAAGAAATGTACTAATGATTTACAATGCAATGTTATCTTTAGTCCTAATGATGTGAAGTTTCAGGATATTGAGAGCAGCAGGTTGATTGGGAAAGGGGTGACTAAGGGAGATCTCTATATGCTTGAAGAACTCACTTCTGTTCCTGATTATAGTTGCTCGTTTACTTCTGCTTCTTTGTTGAATAAAAATGCATTGTGGCATGCTAGAGTAGGACACCCTCATGTTAAAGCTTTGAACTTAATGGTACCAGGTGTTGTGTTTGAGAATAAGGATTGTGAAGCTTGCATTTTAGGCAAGCATTGTAGAACTGTGTTTCAAAAGTCTACTACTGTTTATGATAATTGCTTTGATCTAATTCATTCAGATGTATGGACTGCCCCTTGCTTATCTAGAGATAGTTATAAGTATTTTGTCACATTCATTGATGAAAAATCCAAATACACCTGGTTAACCTTAATTCAGACCAAAGATAGGGTACTTGATGCATTTAGGAATTTTCAAACTTATGTAACTAACCATTATCATGCTAAGATTAAAATTTTGAGATCAGATAATGGAGGAGAGTACACGAGTCATGCATTCAAGCAACACCTATCACAACATGGGATTCTACATCAAACAAGCTGTCCTTATACTCCACAGCAAAATGGAGTGGCTGAGAGGAAGAATAGGCATCTCATGGAAGTGGCAAGGTCACTTATGTTTCAGAGTAATGTTCCAAAGAGATTTTGGAGTGATGCGGTTGCCACTGCTTGTTACCTGATAAACAGAACTCCAACCAAAGTTCTGAATGAGAAGGCTCCATTTGAAGTTCTGAACAGGTACAAGCCAGCTCTTGATTACTTGCGAGTCTTTGGATGCCTATGCTTTGTCCTCAAACCAGGAGAGATGATCAACAAGCTAGAAGCAAGAAGCACTAAGGCTGTGTTCATAGGATACTCAGCTACACAGAAAGGATACAAATGCTATGATCCTATAGCAAGGAGAGTTCTTGTATCTAGAGATGTGAAGTTCTTGGAAGATAGAGGATACTATGAAGAAAAGAATCAAGAAGACCTGAAGGACTTAACATCAGACAAGGCCACCACCTTGCGGATCATTCTTGAAGGTCTTGGAATCAGTACATCCCAGGATCCGAGGAATCACGCAACTACACCTCCTGAAGTTGGTTCACCATCCCACCTTGATCATGAGGGAGGAGAGGAGCATGAGGAGCCTATGCAAGAGGCCAACCAAGATGAAGGAGGAGTAGAGAATGAAGGAGAAGAGAGCATAGGCTCGGATGGTCATGGACATGATCATGGTGTGACACAAACACCTTCTCAAGATGAAGTGGTAGAAGAACAACAGGAAGAAGAACCAGTTGTGCAGCCACTAAGAAGGAGTACAAGGATAAGGAAGGATCCTTCCAGTTGGGTAAACACGAGAGTGTACTACAATGCCCAAGCTGTGGAGCATCCTTCTCAAGCCGTGTGCTCCTTTGCTCAATATCCAGAAGCACATTGCGCGTTCATGGTAAACTTGGATGAGAATCACATCCCAAGAAGCTATGAAGAAGCAATGAAAGATAAAGAATGGAAGGAATCAGTTGGAGATGAGGCAGGAGCGATGATCAAGAATGATACATGGTATGAGAGTGAGTTACCAAAAGGGAAGAAGGCTGTGACTAGTAGATGGATATTCACAATCAAGTACAAAGCGGATGGAAAGGTTGAGAGGAAGAAGTCAAGACTAGTTGCAAGAGGGTTCACTCAAACTTATGGAGAAGATTACATAGAAACCTTTGCACCAGTAGCTAAACTCCACACAATCCGGATTGTACTAAGCTTGGCTGTGAATCTTGGATGGGGGTTATGGCAAATGGATGTGAAGAATGCGTTTCTACAAGGTGAACTTGAGGATGAAGTGTATATGCATCCACCTCCAGGCCTTGAACACTTAGTAAAGAGTGGGAATGTACTGAGATTGAAGAAAGCCATCTATGGACTGAAGCAATCACCAAGGGCTTGGTACAACAAGTTGAGCACTACTCTGAATGGCCGAGGCTTCAAGAAGTCTGAACTAGATCACACTCTCTTCACTCTCACGACTCCCTCAGGTATGATTGCTCTCCTTGTGTATGTTGATGATATCATTATCACAGGGAGTGATAAGGAAGGTATCATAGCAACCAAGGAGTTTCTTAAATCCATGTTTGAGATTAAAGACTTGGGAGAAATGAAATACTTCCTTGGAATTGAGATATGTAGATCCAAGGAAGGTTTGTTCATGTCCCAAAGGAAATATACACTTGATCTTTTGAAAGGTGCAGGTGCTTATGGAGGCAAGACAGCAAGGATGCCTATGGAGGATGGCTACAAAGTCCCACGAGAGGGGGAGATTGAAGACAGCAAACCTTATCAGGATCCTAAACTCTATAGAAAACTAGTTGGCAAATTGATTTATCTTACTATAACTAGACCTGACATCTGCTTTGCTGTGAATCAGGTGAGTCAACACATGCAAGTGCCTAAGGAACATCACTGGCACATGGTGGAGAGGATCTTGATGTATCTCAACGGCTCACCTGATCAAGGAGTATGGATGGGCTGCAATGGAAGCACTGAAGTGGTGGGATATTGTGATGCGGATTGGGCTGGTGATAGAGCAGACAGGAGATCAACCACAGGCTATTGCACATTCATTGGAGGCAACTTGGTGACTTGGAAGAGCAAGAAGCAGAAGGTAGTGTCATGTTCAAGTGCAGAAGCCGAGTATAGAGCCATGCTGAAGCTCACCAACGAGTTGGTATGGATCAAAGGCATCTTGAAGCACTTGGAGATCGATCAAGCAACTCCAATGACAATGCATTGTGACAATCAAGCTGCCATCCACATTGCATCCAACTCGGTGTTTCATGAGAGGACCAAGCACATTGAAGTTGATTGTCACAAGGTGAGGCAGATGATTGTGCTAGGGGTGATCTTGCCATGTTACACAAGGAGTGAAGATCAGCTAGCGGATGTGTTCACCAAGGCTGCAAGACAGAAGACAATGGAGTCCATTCACATCAGGTTGGGCCTCATTGATCTTGGGAAGAGAAGGAGCTAATCCCCTTAGCTGCAAGGTCTTTACTCTTTTTCCCTCATCAAAGTTTTATCCCATTGGGTTTTCTTTGGTGAGGTTTTTAATGAGGAAGATCTTGTGGCTGTCCAAGCTTAGACTTATACAAAGCTAAGCTTGAGGGGGAGTGTTGAGTTGAGCTGAATATATATGTATGAAGAGCTAAGGAGTTGAAGAGGAAAGGAGATGAGGAAGCTTGAGAGAGTTTAGGGAGAGCATGGTACGGACGTCCGTACAAGGCCGTACAAGCCGTACAGTCCGTACCATCCAGCATCGACCAAGACTTACCTTGCATCAGCCAAGTAACACGGTAACTAAGGTAAAGGGAAGGAACTTACCTTGAGGCATCAGACCGTTTAGGGATAAGGTAGAGCGCGCCTTGACAGGCTGGAACAGCTGGAAAGGCAAGAGCATCTCGGTCCAAGATGCCAGATACTCCGCGCATGTGGAGAAGCTAATTGGCTAGTCCAAATGAGCTTATCCTCTCCTGATTGACCTCACATGCTTTAGTCTTCTCTTGATTTCGAAAACCCTTGTATGCTCTCTCTATATATTGTAACTCATCAACCCTAATGAAGATTATGCAGTTTGAGTCTCTCTAATCTCTTAGACACTATGCTTTTCTCTTAGACACTAAACGGCTCTATCTAGTCTCCTAATCTTTCACAAACTTCTCTTAATCACTTCCTAAACACTCTCTTTATTCTGTTTACTCTAAGGATCTCTTAATCTCATATTGGGATCACCTGATTTGAAAGTGGGACAGCTTCTTCATCCTAACTCCTATGAGATTTATTAACCTTCCTAGTGATTCTCCATTACTTTATGTATCAAAATCAAGCTTCTTACATCGCGATTCATCCTGGTTCTATTAGAATGACAAGGAAGCTGTTATATTCCCAAACATGAAAACTGGGATCACCTGATTTGAAAGTGGGATAGCTTCTTCATCCTAACTCCTATGAGATTTATTCAACTTCCTAGTGATTCTCCATTACTTTATAGATCAAAATCAAGCTTCTTACATCGTGATTCATCCTGGTTTGACTAGAATGACAAAGAAGCTGTCATATTCCAAAACAGGAAAACTGGGATCACCTGATTTGAAAGTGGGATAGCTTCTTCATCCTAACTCCAATGAGATTTATTCAACTTCCTAGTGATTCTCCATTACTTTATGTATCAAAATCAAGCTTCTTATATCGCGATTCATCCTGGTTCTATTAGAATGACAAGGAAGCTGTTATATTCCCAAACAGGAAAACTGGGATCACCTGATTTGAAAGTGGGATAGCTTCTTCATCCTAACTCCTACGAGATTTATTCAACTTCCTAGTGATTCTCCATTACTTTATGTATCAAATTCAAGCTTCTTATATCGCGATTCATCCTGGTTCTATTAGAATGACAAGGAAGCTGTTATATTCCCAAACAGGAAAACTGGGATCACCTGATTTGAAAGTGGGATAGCTTCTTCATCCTAACTCCTACGAGATTTATTCAACTTCCTAGTGATTCTCCATTACTTTATGTATCAAAATCAAGCTTCTTACATTGCGATTCATCCTGGTTTGAATAGAATGACAAAGAAGCTGTCATATTCCAAAACAGGAAAACTGGGATCACCTGATTTGAAAGTGGGATAGCTTCTTCATCCTAACTCCTATGAGATTTATTCAACTTCCTAGTGATTCTCCATTACTTTATGTATCAAAATCAAGCTTCTTATATCGCGATTCATCCTGGTTCTATTAGAATGGCAAGGAAGCTGTTATATTCCCAAACAGGAAAACTGGGATCACCTGATTTGAAAGTGGGATAGCTTCTTCATCCTAACTCCTACGAGATTTATTCAACTTCCTAGTGATTCTCCATTACTTTATGTATCAAATTCAAGCTTCTTATATCGCGATTCATCCTGGTTCTATTAGAATGACAAGGAAGCTGTTATATTCCCAAACAGGAAAACTGGGATCACCTGATTTGAAAGTGGGATAGCTTCTTCATCCTAACTCCTACGAGATTTATTCAACTTCCTAGTGATTCTCCATTATTTTATATATCAAAATCAAGCTTCTTACATTGCGATTCATCCTGGTTCTATTAGAATGACAAGGAAGCTGTTATATTCCCAAACAGGAAAACTGGGATCACCTGATTTGAAAGTGGGATAGCTTCTTCATCCTAACTCCTATGAGATTTATTCAACTTCCTAGTGATTCTCCAGTACTTTATATATCAAAATCAAGCTTCTTACATCAAGATTCATCCTGGTTTGATTAGAATGACAAAGAAGCTGTCATATTCCCAAACAGGAAAACTGGGATCACCTGATTTGAAAGTGGGATAGCTTCTTCATCCTAACTCCAATGAGATTTCTTCAACTTCCTAGTGATTCTCTAATACGTCCCTAGATTGCTTCTCTGGATAGTCTGGAATAGATCCTTGCTAGAACGAATCAAAGACTCAAGTTCTACAAGGTTGTGAATCGATTGGTGACACAAGAGGCTGCGGAAAGGCTTCCTGATACTTCTAAGTGACTAGATCGGATATGACACACCGAGATAGACACTCTTGGGCTGTTGGATATTACACACCAACAAGAACACTCAACAACTCGCAAAACAAGCAGTAGAGAGAACTAAGGAAAGGTTTATGATAAAAGATAATTGTTATTGATAAGGGTTTCAAAGTACACTTATATAAGAGAAGTTGGAACAGACTCCAAGCTTCTCGAAAACTATCAAGAGAGTAAAGGCACACGGTCCTCTTGAAAATAGAACTAATGACAAGTTTGAAAACAAAAACATGAAATGTATAACATAAGGTTGATCCGGGATAAGATTGGATCGAGATCATCAACTAAGAGATTTGAGAAGCAAATCTATGGCCTCGTTAAAAACCTATCTTTGGAAAACCCATTGGGACAAAACCAAAGATAGGGAAAAAGAGCACACATGGATTGCTTGCTTAGTTGATGATCAGCTTGATGGTGAAGTAGCTTGAATGGTGATAAGTGTGTCTTGGTTGATCAAGCTTCTACCAAGACATTCCTCTTGCTTCCATGACATCTTAACCAATCTTCCAATAACTTGCGTGAGCTTCCTTGATCTTGATCGAGTCATAGGTCCTTTAGGCAAGGCTAGGACATCTTCATCAGTTGGCTTGTCTAGATCCTCATCATCTCCATTGACTAGTTGGTCCATGATCACATCATCCCCTCCCTCTTGAAAAGGATTTGTCCTCAAATCTGGCTCATCTGCAACAAAAGGGATCAAGTCAGTAACATTGAAGCTATCACTTATGTCGTACTTACCTTGCAGATCAAGTTTGTAGGCATTGTCATTGATTCTCTTGGTGACTTCAAAAGGGCCATCAATCCTTGGCATTAGCTTAGACTTCCTCTCTTTTGGAAACCTCTCTTTCCTCAAGTGAACCCATACTTGATCTCCAACTTCAAAGATCATCTCACGCCTTCCCTTGTTAGCTTGTTTGGCGTATTGCTTAGTTTTCTCTTCAAGATTGCGCTTAGCTTGCTCATGAATCTGCTGAACCATCTCAGCTTTCTTTTTCCCATCCATACTAACCCTTTCACACTCAGGTAAAGGTATTAGATCCAAAGGTGAGATGGGATTGAACCCATAAACAATTTCAAAAGGAGAAAACTTAGAAGCAGAATGCATAGCATGATTATATGCAAATTCACAATGAGGCAAGTAATCTTCCCATGATTTCAAATTCTTTTTGATGAATGCACGCAGGAGAGTACCTAAGGTTCTATTAACTACTTCAGTCTGTCCATCAGTTTGTGGATGACAAGTAGTAGAAAACAATAGCTTAGTTCCTAGTTTAGACCACAATGTTTTCCAAAAATAGCTAAGGAATTTAGTATCTCTATCTGAAACTATAGTCCTAGGCATTCCATGCAAACGTACCACTTCTTTAAAGAACAAATTAGCTACATGTAATGCATCATCAGTCTTATTGCAAGCTATGAAATGTGCCATTTTAGAGAATCTATCAACAACCACGAAGATAGAATCCTTTCCAGTCCTAGTTCTAGGCAAACCCATAACAAAATCCATAGATATATCATTCCAAGGATGAGTAGGAATAGGCAAAGGAGTATACAAACCGTGAGGTTGAACCTTAGACTTTGCAAGCTTGCAAGTTGTGCACCTTCCACAGATTCTCTCCACATCTCTTTTCATATGCGGCCAATAGAAGTGATCCTGCAGAACTTTAAGGGTTTTTGCTATACCAAAGTGACCCATCAAACTTCCTCCATGGGATTCCCTGACAAATAGATCTCTCAAAGAGCAATTAGGCACACATAAACGATTGTCATAGAATAAAAATCCATCATGCCTAAAATAATGTCCAGAAGCATACTTAGCACATGATTTATAAGCTTCTTGAAAGTCAGGATCAGATTCATACATTTCTTTAATCTGCTCAAAGCCTAGCAACTTAGCATCAAGAGTAGTTAAGAGGACATACCTTCTGGATAGTGCATCAGCAACTATATTTTCCTTACCTTGTTTGTATTTGATCACATAAGGAAAGGTTTCAATGAACTCTACCCATCTAGCATGTCTCTTGCTGAGCTTACTTTGTCCTTTGAGATACTTGAGAGATTCATGGTCGGTATGAGTGACAAACTCCTTTGGCCAGAGATAATGCTGCCAAGTCTGTAGAGCTCTCACCAAGGCGTAGAGTTCTTTGTCATAAGTGGCATAGTTGAGAGTAGCTCCACTGAGTTTCTCACTGAAATAAGCAATAGGTCTTTTATCCTGCATCAACACAGCACCAATTCCAATTCCTGAGGCATCACATTCTATTTCAAATGTTTTAGAAAAATCAGGAAGTATGAGAAGAGGAGATTGAGTAAGCTTCTCTTTAAGGAGTTGGAATGCGGCTTCTTGAACTTCTCCCCACTTGAATCCTACATCCTTCTTGATTATCTCAGTTAGGGGAGCTGCTAGAGTGCTGAAATCCTTCACAAAGCGCCTATAGAAACCTGCCAGTCCATGAAAACTCCTTACTTCTCCCACTGTAGTTGGACTCGGCCACTCTTGTATTGCTTTGATCTTTTCCTGATCCACCTTTACACCATCTGCACTTACAACAAAACCTAGAAAGACCAAGTTATCTATGCAAAAAGTGCACTTCTTTAGATTGGCATAAAGCTTTTCTTTTCTCAAAACATCCAAAACAGCCCTAAGATGTTCTATATGATCTTCTAAGCATTTGCTGTAGACTAATATATCATCAAAGTACACAACAACAAAGATGCCTATGAAAGACCTAAGAATATGATTCATCAGTCTCATGAATGTACTAGGCGCATTGGTTAATCCAAATGGCATAACTAACCATTCATACAAGCCATGTTTAGTTTTAAAAGCAGTTTTCCACTCATCTCCTTCTTTCATCCTAATCTGATGATATCCACTTTTCAAATCTATCTTAGAAAATATGCAAGAACCATGCAACTCATCAAGCATATCATCTAATCTAGGAATAGGGTGGCGATACTTCACTGTTATGTTGTTGATTGCTCTACAATCAACACACATGCGCCAGCTCCCATCTTTCTTAGGCACAAGAAGCACTGGAACTGCACAAGGACTCAAGCTCTCTCGGATATGACCCTTCTCCATCAGCTCCTCTACTTGTCTTTGCAATTCTTTAGTCTCAACTGGATTGGTCCTGTAGGCAGGACGGTTGGGTAGTGTAGAACCAGGTACAAAATCAATTTGATGCTCAATCCCACGCATTGGAGGCAGTCCAATAGGGCTATCTTCTGGAAACACATCTGCATATTCCTGTAAAAGAGAGACTAGTTCACTCGGATGATCCAGTGTGTGATCAGTAACTGTTAGTAGTATACACTTTTGTGTATTAGAGCATGATTCAACCAATTAGGGACAATCAGATGAAAAGATTAAAGAGATTAAGAGATTCTAGTGAGAGAATAAAGAGAGAGAGACTCAAAACTCCATTAATTAATAACTGATGAGGTTTACAAGTATTAATAGAGAGAGCAACAAGGAAATTCGAAATGGTTAAGCATGTGTAGTCAAGGGACAGGCTGGAACTCCTTTTGAATCACTTGGCTGTGCTTTCTCACATGCTTGCACTAGTATAAAGGTAACTTCTCCTTTCCAGCATCATACAGGCTGTCAAAGTGATCCCTTATCCTTCCTTAACCTCACTTATCCTCTTTGGTCGAGTTTCCTCTCTTCTCTTCACTAAGTTACCTTCTCATCCCATCAGATAACTTCCCCAAGTAGTTACTGTGGTTAAAATAAAGTTACCACAGTAAAACTCTAAAGTTACTGTCTCAGCCTCCTTGGTCTTCATCTCAATACTCCCCCTCAAGCTTGACCATGTAGAACAAGTCAAGCTTGGAAACCATGAAGACCTCCCTCGTTAAAAACCTCACCAAGTAAAACCCATTGGGATAAAACCTTGATGAGGGAAAAAGAGTGGAGACTCCATGGTTAAGGGGCTCAGCTCCTAGGAGTCAGATCAATGAGTCCAAGCCTTGACAGTATGGACTCCATTGTCTTCAATCTCGCTGCCTTAGTAAACACATCTGCAAGCTGATCTTCACTTCTTGTATAACATGGCAGAATCACTCCTAAGATGATCATCTGCCTCACCTTATGACAATCCACCTCTATGTGCTTTGTTCTCTCATGAAACACTGAATTGGAGGCAATGTGGATAGCTGCTTGATTGTCACAATGCATTGTCATAGGTGTGGCCTGCTCGATCTCCAAGTGCTTCAAGATCCCCTTGATCCACACCAACTCATTTGTAAGCTTCAACATAGCTCTATACTCAGCTTCAGCACTTGAACAGGAGATGACCTTCTGCTTCTTACTCTTCCAAGTAACCAGATTCCCTCCAATGAATGTACAATACCCAGTAGTTGATCTCCTGTCCACTCTATCTCCTGCCCAATCAGCATCACAATACCCAACCACTTCTGTACTGCCATTGCAACCCATCCAAACTCCTTGTCCATGTGAGCCACTCAAATACCTCAGTATCCTATCAACCATCTTCCAGTGATGTACCTTTGGCGCCTGCATATGTTGGCTCACTTGATTCACAGCAAAGCATATATCAGGTCTGGTGATAGTCAAGTAGATCAGCTTACCCACCATCCTCCTATACAGCTTAGCATCCTCAAACAACTGGTTCTCTTCAACCTCCCCCTCACGCAAGACCTTATACCCTTCCTCAAGAGGTGTCTTAGCTATCTTCCCTCCAAGCACATCAGTCTCCTTCAGCATATCCATAGTATACTTCCTTTGAGACATAAACAAACCCTCCTTAGATCTGCATATCTCAATCCCCAAAAAATACTTCATCTCTCCCAAGTCTTTAATATCAAACACAGACTTGAGAAACTCTTTGGTGGCTTTAATCCCAGCCTTATCACTCCCTGTGATAATCAAATCATCCACATACACCAAAATCACTATGATCCCTGATGGTCCAACCAGTGTGAAGAGTGTATGATCTAGTTCAGACTTCCTGAACCCTCTCCCATTGAGAGTTGTACTAAGCTTTCTGTACCAAGCTCTAGGAGACTGCTTCAGCCCATATATAGCCTTCTTCAATCTCAAAACATTCCCTGGCTTTACTAGATGCTCAAGACCAGGAGGTGGATGCATGTATACTTCATCTTCAAGTTCACCTTGCAAGAAAGCATTCTTCACATCCATTTGCCACAAATCCCACTCCAAGTTTGTTGCAATAGATAACACAATTCGAATTGTGTGAAGCTTGGCCACTGGTGCAAAAGTATCAATGTAATCTTCCCCATAAGTCTGTGTAAATCCTCTTGCAACCAGCCTAGTCTTGCGCCTATCTATCTCCCCATTTGCAAGGTACTTGATGGTGAAGATCCATCTGCTTGAAACTGCCTTCTTCCCTTTAGGTAACTCACTCTCATACCAAGTATCATTCCTGATCATTGCATCCCTTTCATCTCCTACTGAATCTCTCCAAACCTTGTGCTTCATAGCTTCTTCATAAGATCTTGGTATCTCATTCTCATCCAAGTTACACATAAACACCATGTGCTCTTCTGGAAACTCTGCAAAGGAACACACGGCTTGAGAGGGATGCTCCACAGCCTGGGCATTGTAGTACACTCTCGTGTTTACCCAGTTGGAAGGATCCCTCCTTATCCTTGTGCTCCTCCGCAAGGTCTCAACCTGTTCTTCAGCCTGAACATTCTCTTGTGCTTCCTCTCTTAAACCAGTAGGTTCTCCCTGCTCATTTCCACCTGACTGAGCTTCACTCTCTACTTCCTGTGTCTCCTCCTGATCATGCTGACCTGAATCCTCTTGGTTATGCTCCTGCTCCCCTGATTCAGATCCATTCCCCCTCTCATGATCAAGAGGGGTTGTTCCTCCAGCTTCTCCAGTTTGATTAGAAGGTCCGGTTCTTCCTGGTTCCTGATCTTGGGATAATCCTATCCCTAGCCTCTCCAACAACACTCTCAATGTTGTTGCCTTCTCTGATGGAGCTCGGGACAGATCCTCTAGGTCTTCCCATTTCTTCTCCTCATAATACCCTTTAGACTCAACAAACTTCACTTCTCTAGATACCATAACCCTCCTAGTTATTGGATCATAACATTTGTAGCCTTTCTGAGTGATTGAGTACCCAATGAACATAGCTTTAGTACTCTTTGCTTCTAGCTTGTTCCTTCTTTCTCCGGGAATCATCACATAACATAAGCACCCAAAGACTCTCAAATGATCAATGTGTGGCTTGGCCTTGTTCAATACTTCAAAGGGAGACAGTTTCTTCAAGACACGGGTTGGCACTCTATTGATGAGATAGCAAGCAGTCTGAACAGCATCACTCCAAAACCTCTTAGGGACATTCATGTGGAACATGATTGATCTCGCAACCTCCATCAAATGTCTGTTCTTCCTCTCAGCCACCCCATTTTGTTGTGGTGTGTAAGGACAGCTAGTTTGTTGCACAATCCCATGCTTTGCAAGATGACTCTTGAAAGCATTGCTAGTGTATTCTCCTCCATTATCAGACCTCAGAATCCTCACAGTGGCATTGTACTGATTAGTAACATATGCTTGGAAGTTCATGAAGGCTTCTAGGACTCTGTCTTTGGAGGGAATCATGGTGATCCATGTGTACTTGGACTTCTCATCAATGAAAGTCACAAAGTACTTATGGCTGTCTCTAGACATACAGGGAGCTGTCCACACGTCTGAATGCACCAGATCAAAGCAATTCTCATATCTGGTTTCTGATGTTGGGAAGACAGTCCTACAGTGCTTTCCAAGTATACAAGCTTCACACTCCAAGTGATTGAACGCCATACTTGGTAGAATCAGTTCAATTGCCTTGGCATGAGGATGTCCCAGCCTTGCATGCCATGTGAGATTATCACACCTATCCGTTGTGCTGCTTAAACACACAGACTCCACAGGACTAGGCGCCTCAGTTGTTTGGAGATGATAGAGCTGATGCTTGCTGTCTCCTCTGCCAATAACCCTTCCAGTCTTCAAATCCTGGAACTCAACTTCATTTGGTCTGAAAACCACTTGACAATCCAGATCAACTGTAGCCTTCTTAACTGAGATTAGATTGGATGTAAACTGAGGTAGGTAGAAGGCAGTGGAGTTCTTCTCAAACAGCTTGAGGTTTCCCACTCCTTCTATTGGGATCCTGGTACCATTGGCTATCATGACACTCCCTGTTGCTGCTTTAACCTCACTGATTAGTCTCTTGTCACTGATCATGTGGTGTGTTGCTCCAGAGTCAATGATGATGGGTTTAGATGTGGATGCTTTGGCAGGAGCACCCAGACTCCGGGTCGTAGCCAAAGCATACACATGCTTAACCAACTCATCCCATTCCTTCTTTGTCACACACTCATCTGCCCTCTTGGTATCCATTCCTCTCATATCCGCACTGTCTCCTACTGTCTCTCCCATGTAAGCTGAGTATGAACACTCTCCTATAACCATCTGCTGAAGTACATCCTTGATTCTCTTCAAGATTACACTCATCCTGTCACTTAAGTGCTCAGACTCGCTATCCTTTCTCCATGCCCTTCTCTTCATTAACCACTCCTTAGAAAGTTTTCTCAACCTTCCCCTCTTACAGCTTGTACCTCCCTTCCATCTTTCTGGCTTCCTGTTCATTTCCCACACATCACAAGTATATTTAACAAGCTCACATACCTCTTCCATAAGGAAGCTGAAGATCACATCTTGCTTCCTCCTTTCTTGACAACATCTCGGATTTGATGTGTGTGTCTTCACCACATCTAGCTCCGACCATACTTCTCTCAGCCTTCCCACAAGCTGATAACACTCATCCTCTCCTTGTCTCAAGCCGCGGATCACCCCTCTGTCCTCAACGACTCTCACAAGCTTGGACTTGCCTAAAGTTGCTTCAATCTCACTCTTTGTAGTGTCTCCTTGAACAACTTCATTTCCCAGCTTCAGACCTCTTGTCTGACCTTCTTCAGTAGCCATTTCCATGAAAGGTTTCCCCTTTCCATGACTACTCCATAACCCACAGCTTTCCAAAGCTCTCTTTGCCCATCTTGACCAATCGCCATCCCTCTCTTCTTCAAGCTCCATGGTTGTACTAGATCTGTGCTTCATTTCCATGTTGAGATAGTTTGAATCCATCAGAATATCTCACACCACTCAGATAATAAAGACCAGAACTCAAGAACACCAAGAACACTCAAGAACCCTCAAGAACACTCAAGAACACCCAGATTTTATGAAAAACGAAATCACACTCTCCCCTTTTTAGCAACCTGGCTCTGATACCATATACACTTTTGTGTATTAGAGCATGATTCAACCAATCAGGGATAATCAGATGAAAAGATTAAAGAGATTAAGAGATTCTAGTGAGAGAATAAAGAGAGAGAGACTCAAAACTCCATTAATTAATAACTGATGAGGTTTACAAGTATTAATAGAGAGAGCAACAAGGAAATTCGAAATGGTTAAGCATGTGTAGTCAAAGGACAGGCTGGAACTCCTTTTGAATCACTTGGCTGTGCTTTCTCACATGCTTGCACTAGTATAAAGGTAACTTCTCCTTTCCAGCATCATACAGGCTGTCAAAGTGATCCCTTATCCTTCCTTAACCTCACTTATCCTCTTTGGTCGAGTTTCCTCTCTTCTCTTCACTAAGTTACCTTCTCATCCCATCAGATAACTTCCCCAAGTAGTTACTGTGGTTAAAATAAAGTTACCACAGTAAAACTCTAAAGTTACTGTCTCAGCCTCCTTGGTCTTCATCTCAATAAGTAGAGTCTCTTTAAACATAAGCAAGATAATAGAATTTTGGGAGTAAAGAATTCTTTTGATATCTCCCTGTTTGGCATAGAGGCTGTGATGCTTGTTATTATCAGGTTTGAGATCAATCTCTTTCTCTTTCTTTTTCTGAAGCTGGAGTTGATCTTCATGAACCTCTTTAGGAGACAAAGGCACCAGCACAGTCTTCTTTCCATTGAATTCAAATGAGTGCTTGTTGGTGAAGCCATCATGATTCACACGTCTATCATACTGCCAGGGTCTTCCAAGAAGTATATGACTGGCTTCCATTGGTAACACATCACACAAGACTTCATCTTCATATCTACCAATGGCTATAGGAACCAGTACTTGAGTAGAAACTCTCATCTCGCCCTCCTCATTGAGCCATTGCAATCGGTAGGGTCTTGGGTGTTTCTGGATGTTCAAACCCAATTTCTTCACCATTGTCTCACTTGCTACATTGACACAACTTCCTCCATCAATAATGAGGCTGCACACCTTTCCCTGAACCATACACCTTGTGTAGAATAGATTCTCTCGCTGCTCAAGCTCTCCATTCTTAGCTTGTACGTTCAAGAGCCTTCTTGTCACCAACAATCTTCCCTTCACGGGTTCTACTTCACTTTCTTCTTCAGATTCCTCATGATCAGAACCAAACTTCTCTTCCTCTGATTCATAATCTCCATTCTCAAGAAGAATCATAACCTTTTTGTTGGTGCACTCATTAGCATAATGCCCACGCCCTTGACATTTGAAGCACTTTAACATCTCTAGTTCTTGAACTAGTAACTTCAGCTTTGCCTTTGTCTTTGCTGTAGGTGCTGCTCGGCTTAGTCTCTTCTTTCTGTTGAGGCTTGCTATCCTTTAGATAGGATGTTTTCTCCTCCTTAGAGTGGTGGAACTTAGAAGATCCATAGCTGCGTGAGTTACCCTTCCTCTTGAGCTGCTGCTCCACTAGAATAGCTTTGTGCAACATTTCTTCTATCTCCACATAGTGTTGCATCTCCACATTGTCTTGTATCTCACGGTTAAGTCCTCCAAGAAACCTTGCCATAGTAGCTTCTCTATCCTCCAAGATACTAGCGCGTAACATCAGCAACTCCATGTCTTGATAGTATTCTTCAACAGTTCGTGTTCCTTGGGTAAGTCTGCGTAGCTTTTGATGTAGATCGCGGTGATAATGACTTGGAACAAACCGTTTGCGCATGAGTGACTTCATCTCGTGCCATGAATCAACCGGATTCTCTTGGTTAAGCCGTCTAGTAGTTACAAGCTGATCCCACCAACTCAATGCATAATCATAGAATTCAGTTGCTGCTATCTTGATCCGTTGGGCATTGGAGTAGTGTTGGCAATTGAAGACAAGCTCGATCTTCTTTTCCCATTCCAAATAGGCATCTGGATCAACCTTGCCATGGAAGGGTGGAATCTTAAGCTTAAGTCCAGAAAGCTTGTCTTTGCGTGATCCCCTTCCATCATGTTCACGCCTCGATCTTCCTCTGCTCAGTTCAGATGAGGAACTACTGCGCTCAGTTGGGTTGTGCTCAGTTCTATGGCGCGAGTAGTAGTTGTCGGTCTCTTGTGAACCCGCATGCTCTTGCCGTACTGGAGTAGGCCGGTTCCTTCTAGACTCATCATTGCTATGTCCCTGGCCAGTAGCTTGCCTCAACTCTTGTCTCATCTCCTCACGTAATTCCTTCATGCTAGCCTTGAGCATATCAGCCATTGTAGAGATCATAGTCTGATTCATTTGCTCGGTCATTTGCTCTCTCAGCATCTTGTTCTTCCTTACTAGCTCGGCTTCTTCTTCTGATTCTTTCCCCATTGGTACCTAGAATCAACAACAACACTTAACCAGTAAATAATTCCAATAAACTGATCGTAATCAGTAGATGATCAAGAGATTTTAAACTGAAAAAAAAACTGGCGGTAAAGAAAACTTGATTAACAAGTAACAAGAATTCAAATCGACAACAAGTAAATCGCAATAGAAACGAGATCAGGGTAGGTTCGTTGATCAGATTTCGACGTCACACAAGTGGATCTAGTTGTTATAGATGTTTTAAAACAGATCACACAATCAATCTGATTCAAACAAGCGATCAGAACGAGAATATGAATTGATAACGATCGGATCTAAAAGCGTGAAACCTAGATCTATCAATTCAAAACTCTTAACAGTTTAATCGTCACAAAATGATTAGATCACTCAATCAAACAACCACGGATTACAGATCTATCAATGAATCAAAGAACAGATCAGTTGAAACAAAACGGATCGATCTAAAACTGATCAAGAAGATGAACAGGTTAAATCGAAACAAAAGAGAAACGAGTACTTCCCTAACCAGAGATGCTCTGATACCACATAATACGTCCCTAGATTGCTTCTCTGGATAGTCTGGAATAGATCCTTGCTAGAACGAATCAAAGACTCAAGTTCTACAAGGTTGTGAATCGATTGGTGACACAAGAGGCTGCGGAAAGGCTTCCTGATACTCCTAAGTGACTAGATCGGATATGACACACCGAGATAGACACTCTTGGGCTGTTGGATATTACACACCAACAAGAACACTCAACAACTCACAAAACAAGCAGTAGAGAGAACTAAGGAAAGGTTTATGATAAAAGATAATTGTTATTGATAAGGGTTTCAAAGTACACTTATATAAGAGAAGTTGGAACAGACTCCAAGCTTCTCGAAAACTATCAAGAGAGTAAAGGCACACGGTTCTCTTGAAAATAGAACTAATGACAAGTTTTGAAAACAAAAACATGAAATGTATAACATAAGGTTGATCCGGGATAAGGTTGGATCGAGATCAACAACTAAGAGATTTGAGAAGCAAATCTATGGCCTCGTTAAAAACCTATCTTTGGAAAACCCATTGGGACAAAACCAAAGATAGGGAAAAAGAGCACACATGGATTGCTTGCTTAGTTGATGATCAGCTTGATGGTGAAGTAGCTTGAATGGTGATAAGTGTGTCTTGGTTGATCAAGCTTCTACCAAGACATTCCTCTTGCTTCCATGACATCTTAACCAATCCTCCAATAACTTGCGTGAGCTTCCTTGATCTTGATCGAGTCATAGGTCCTTTAGGCAAGGCTAGGACATCTTCATCAGTTGGCTTGTCTAGATCCTCATCATCTCCATTGACTAGTTGGTCCATGATCACATCATTCTCCATTACTTTATGTATCAAAATCAAGCTTCTTACATCGCGATTCATCCTGGTTTGATTAGAATGACAAAGAAGCTGTCACATTCCCAAACAGGAAAACTGGGATCACCTGATTTGAAAGTGGGATAGCTTCTTCATCCTAACTCCTATGAGATTTCTTCAACTTCCTAGTGATTCTCCATTACTTTATGTATCAAAATCAAGCTTCTTACATTGCGATTCATCCTGGTTTGAATAGAATGACAAAGAAGCTGTCATATTCCCAAACAGGAAAATTGGGATCACAAGATTTGAAAGTGGGACAGCTTCTTCATCCTAACTCCTATGAGATTTATTAACCTTCCTAGTGATTCTCCATTACTTTATGTATCAAAATCAAGCTTCTTACATCGCGATTCATCCTGGTTCTATTAGAATGACAAGGAAGCTGTTATATTCCCAAACATGAAAACTGGGATCACCTGATTTGAAAGTGGGATAGCTTCTTCATCCTAACTCCTATGAGATTTATTCAACTTCCTAGTGATTCTCCATTACTTTATATATCAAAATCAAGCTTCTTACATCGTGATTCATCCTGGTTTGATTAGAATGACAAAGAAGCTGTCATATTCCCAAACAGGAAAACTGGGATCACCTGATTTGAAAGTGGGATAGCTTCTTCATCCTAACTCCTATGAGATTTCTTCAACTTCCTAGTGATTCTCCATTACTTTATGTATCAAAATCAAGCTTCTTACATTGCGATTCATCCTGGTTTGAATAGAATGACAAAGAAGCTGTCATATTCCCAAACAGGAAAATTGGGATCACCTGATTTGAAAGTGGGACAGCTTCTTCATCCTAACTCCTATGAGATTTATTAACCTTCCTAGTGATTCTCCATTACTTTATGTATCAAAATCAAGCTTCTTACATCGCGATTCATCCTGGTTCTATTAGAATGACAAGGAAGCTGTTATATTCCCAAACATGAAAACTGGGATCACCTGATTTGAAAGTGGGATAGCTTCTTCATCCTAACTCCTATGAGATTTATTCAACTTCCTAGTGATTCTCCATCCTTTATATACTAAATCACAAGTCACTCAACCAATAATATATTGCCACATAATTAAAAATAAAAATGATTTAAAACAATAAAAATTTGAAAAAACAGAAAAAAATGACATCAATTTAGTAGTTACCAGACAAAAAAAAAATCAATCCACCTCGCCTACGGTTATTCGCTCTGGACATCCACGATCATCATTCACTAACTACCTATAATTATTTACATATATTTGTATGAGGTTCTTCTATGGCTGCAGTTCAAACGATCAGTCTTTCCTTTCATCTTTCTTCTTCATGTTTTTTTTTGCGGTCAAGTGTAGCAAAGATCCACACAAGCTTATTTATTTTATACAAGTGTAGCCTTTCTTCATACAATATTTATTTGTTTCCTTCTCAATTTAATGCTCTTTGATTCTTTTTACATGATTCAGGTTGAAGGTTGAAGATGGGTGCTTAAAATTACTCCCATTTCAAAGCCTAATTCTTCAAAAAGAAAAGGAAAACTCAAAGCTTTGTTAGCAACTTAGGTAACAGACTATAAGTATGTATGTCATAATCTATTATATACAAATTGAGTATTTACAAATATATTCAAATATTTTACAAATCTGTTTATGAGTCTATTATGTGCAAATTAACTATTTTACAGTACATGTTTTCGTTCTTATCCTTGAGTTCCAGATTGTTGATTACTGTTTAAGAAAAGGAAAGCCACGGAGAAGAGTACTAAAGTGTAAGTTCAAAAAATATCCTAAATGTATTGTTTAGTTTTAGTTTGCCATTTATCTTTCTACTATATCTTATATATTTAACATTTTAATAATACTTTCAATAAAAATTTAAATGGCTTTCATAATTTATTTTTGTTTCACTATTTTATTATATTAAAAATAATTAGATTTATATTTTAAAGAAGAATTATTTATAAAAAGTATACAAATAAAATTGAAATGGATCATATCAGTAACTTTTAGCTGTATTTAATATTTATATTAAAAATAATTATCTCTATTCAAAATTATCTTTTTAACATTTGTTTTGCCCCTTCTATGTTTTAACTATGTTGTTTGAATGCAACACTTCTAATTATAGGTCTATTATTCATCTCTAGAATGTAACTAAAATAGTTTTTAGTTTTGATAAAACAAAAGTTAGAATTTTATAAAATGATCATTTAAATACAATCAAAAACTAACCCGTGCTCAGCACGGGGTGATAATACTAGTTACTTTATAGATCAAAATCAAGCTTCTTACATCGTGATTCATCCTGGTTTGACTAGAATGACAAAGAAGCTGTCATATTCCAAAACAGGAAAACTGGGATCACCTGATTTGAAAGTGGGATAGCTTCTTCATCCTAACTCCAATGAGATTTATTCAACTTCCTAGTGATTCTCCATTACTTTATGTATCAAAATCAAGCTTCTTATATCGCGATTCATCCTGGTTCTATTAGAATGACAAGGAAGCTGTTATATTCCCAAACAGGAAAACTGGGATCACCTGATTTGAAAGTGGGATAGCTTCTTCATCCTAACTCCTACGAGATTTATTCAACTTCCTAGTGATTCTCCATTACTTTATGTATCAAATTCAAGCTTCTTATATCGCGATTCATCCTGGTTCTATTAGAATGACAAGGAAGCTGTTATATTCCCAAACAGGAAAACTGGGATCACCTGATTTGAAAGTGGGATAGCTTCTTCATCCTAACTCCTACGAGATTTATTCAACTTCCTAGTGATTCTCCATTACTTTATGTATCAAAATCAAGCTTCTTACATTGCGATTCATCCTGGTTTGAATAGAATGACAAAGAAGCTGTCATATTCCCAAACAGGAAAATTGGGATCACCTGATTTGAAAGTGGGACAGCTTCTTCATCCTAACTCCTATGAGATTTATTAACCTTCCTAGTGATTCTCCATTACTTTATGTATCAAAATCAAGCTTCTTACATCGCGATTCATCCTGGTTCTATTAGAATGACAAGGAAGCTGTTATATTCCCAAACATGAAAACTGGGATCACCTGATTTGAAAGTGGGATAGCTTCTTCATCCTAACTCCTATGAGATTTATTCAACTTCCTAGTGATTCTCCATTACTTTATAGATCAAAATCAAGCTTCTTACATCGTGATTCATCCTGGTTTGACTAGAATGAAAAAGAAGCTGTCATATTCCAAAACAGGAAAACTGGGATCACCTGATTTGAAAGTGGGATAGCTTCTTCATCCTAACTCCAATGAGATTTATTCAACTTCCTAGTGATTCTCCATTACTTTATGTATCAAAATCAAGCTTCTTATAACGCGATTCATCCTGGTTCTATTAGAATGACAAGGAAGCTGTTATATTCCCAAACAGGAAAACTGGGATCACCTGATTTGAAAGTGGGATAGCTTCTTCATCCTAACTCCTACGAGATTTATTCAACTTCCTAGTGATTCTCCATTACTTTATGTATCAAATTCAAGCTTCTTATATCGCGATTCATCCTGGTTCTATTAGAATGACAAGGAAGCTGTTATATTCCCAAACAGGAAAACTGGGATCACCTGATTTGAAAGTGGGATAGCTTCTTCATCCTAACTATGAGATTAAGAGATCCTTAGAGTAAACAGAATAAAGAGAGTGTTTAGGAAGTGATTAAGAGAAGTTTGTGAAAGATTAGGAGACTAGATAGAGCCGTTTAGTGTCTAAGAGAAAAGCATAGTGTCTAAGAGATTAGAGAGACTCAAACTGCATAATCTTCATTAGGGTTGATGAGTTACAATATATAGAGAGAGCATACAAGGGTTTTCGAAATCAAGAGAAGACTAAAGCATGTGAGGTCAATCAGGAGAGGATAAGCTCATTTGGACTAGCCAATTAGCTTCTCCACATGCGCGGAGTATCTGGCATCTTGGACCGAGATGCTCTTGCCTTTCCAGCTGTTCCAGCCTGTCAAGGCGCGCTCTACCTTATCCCTAAACGGTCTGATGCCTCAAGGTAAGTTCCTTCCCTTTACCTTAGTTATGTTGAGTTGAGTTAAGCATATAAGTGAGAAGAGAAGAGGAGTTGAGGAGATGAAGAGATGAGGCAGAGTGGAGTTTAGAGAGAGTATGGTACGGACGTCCGTACAAGGCCGTACAAGCCGTACAGTCCGTACCATCCAAAGCCTTGACCAAAACTTACCATGCATTGCCCAAGTGAAATGGTAAACGCGGAAGAGTTACTCAAGAGGAGAAGGATCAGAACGTGAGAGGATAAGGGAAGAGCATGCCAGGCTGTGACAGGCTGTAAGGAGAGGAAGCATGCGAGTCCCCTTATCCGTCCATCTCTAAAGCAACCTTTGACTCCACATGCTTCAATAGTGCCCATTTCGAGTTTTGGAAACCCTTGTAGCTCTCATATAAATATGTAACCTCACTCATTAATAAAGTAATGGAGTTTTGAGTCTCTCTCTCTTAAGTCTCTCTCTTGTTCTTAATCTCCAATCTCCTTAATTCTCAGATTAGACTTAATCACTCTTTAAATCACCAAATCTAATATGGTATCAGAGCCAGGTTCATTCAAAAGGAGAGAGTGATTTCGTGGTTCTAAATGTTCTTGAGTGTTCTTGAGTGTTCTTGAGAGTTCTTGAGATTTGTCAAGAGCTAGATCCTTTAAAAGTCAAGTTTGTGTCTGTTGGTGTTTCTTTTGGAGAGTCAGCTTCAAGGGAGTCCCGTTAGGTGTTTGACAAGGTCAGAAGATGGGTCTAGCTTGTGGTTCAGCAAGGCGTGAAGAGAAGGAAGAGAGAGGGAATGAGTGGGGGTGGTTCTCACAAATGAAAGCGACTCTGAAGAGGTGTGGAGTTTGGAGAAACCATGAGAAGGAAGAGTCTTTGAAGGGTAAAGCTGCTGAGAAAGATCAGACAGCAAGAGAAACAAGTGGAAGTTGCTTTAGTCTTGAAGAAAGTACACTGCTTGAGAAGATTGAAGATGTTTATGAGAACAAGGTCAGTCTTAGGAGAGTGTATGAAGTCAAGAGGGTGATTAGTGGAGGTAAACCAGGAAGAGAAGAGTTCAATAACCATGTGAGGAAGCTACAACATTTGTGGGTTGAACTACAAGGGTTGAGATCCCATGTGGATGGGGATACTACACAAGAGCAAGAGACGGTCTTGAAGCTCTTGGCGAGCATGGAGTCATCTTATGGGTGGCTGGTAGAGATGGTTCTAAGAGGGGAACAGCTTCCGGAAATGGAAGAGATTTGTGGGCTTATAAGAAGGGCGTATGAGATAATGAGAGATGATGAGAGGCTAACCATGAGTAGGAGTGAGAGCTCATGGAAGCCAACTGGGAGTAGGAGTGAGAGCTTCCAGAAGCTAACCATGAGTAGGAGTGAGGGCTCATGGAGGCTAACCGGGAGTAGGAGTGAGGGCTTCCGGAAGAAGAGAAGGTGCAGAATGCTATCCAAAGCTTCTATCAACATAGGAAAGGGTAGAAAGAGAGTTGTGGGAGAGTGTTCTTACTCAGCCTACATGGGGGAATCAGTAGAAGACAGTGGGGTGTTAAGAGGGCAAGCTGATGATCGCATCACCAGGAAGGAATGGAGAGTGTTCATGGAACATGTACAAGCCTTAACAGCAAGCAAGAAGCATGCTATACAATCCGGAGCTTCTAAACCCATGGTGATTGATTCTGGAGCAAGTCATCATATGATCAGTGATAGGAGGCTTATAAGTGAGATCAAGGCTGCAACAGGGAGTGTTAGGATAGCTAATGGTGCTATGATCCCAATAGAAGGAGTGGGAAAGCTCAAACTGTTTGAGAAGGACACGGCTGCTTTCTATATGCCTCAGTTCACTTCAAATCTCTTATCTGTGAAGAAAGCTACCATTGATCTTGATTGTCAAGTAGTATTCAGACCTGATGAAGTTGAGTTCCAAGATTTGAAGACTGGGAGAGTCATTGGCAGAGGAGACAGCAAAAATCAGCTATACCACCTCGACTTGGCTAAGACCTCTAATCCCTTTAATTCTATGTGCTTGAGTAGTACTGCTGAGAAGATTGATAGTATTACTTGGCATGCTAGATTAGGACATCCTCATGTTCGTGCCATTGAGTTGATAATCCCTAATATGTCATTCAATCACTTGGATTGTGAAGCATGCATATTAGGAAAGCATTGTAGGACTGTTTTCCCAACATCTAAGACTACTTATGAGCATTGCTTTGATCTAGTTCACTCGGATGTGTGGACCGCTCCATGCATGTCTAGAGACAGCCATAAATACTTTGTGACATTCATTGATGAGAAGTCTAAGTATACATGGCTCACATTGCTTCCATCTAAAGATAAGGTGCTAGAAGCGTTTATGAACTTCCAAGCATATGTATCTAATCAATACAATGCTACTGTGAAGGTACTGAGATCAGACAACGGAGGTGAGTACATCAGCAATGCCTTCAAGAGTCATCTAGCCAAGCATGGGATTGTGCATCAGACCAGTTGTCCCTACACACCACAGCAGAATGGTGTAGCTGAGAGGAAGAATAGGCACTTGATGGAGGTTGCTAGGTCGATGATGTTTCATGCAAATGTCCCAAAAAGATTTTGGGGAGATGCTGTTCAGACTGCTTGCTACCTCATCAACCGGGTCCCAACCAAGATACTGAAGAATCTATCTCCATTTGAGGTGCTGAATAAGAGCAAGCCTTTTATTGATCACCTACGAGTATTTGGGTGTGTATGCTATGTCATGACTCCAGGAGAACAGAGAAACAAGCTGGAGGCAAAGAGTACTAAGGCAATGTTTATTGGATACTCTATCACTCAGAAGGGATACAAGTGCTATGATCCTGAAGCAAGGAGAGTGATGGTATCTAGAGAAGTGAAATTTATTGAATCCAAAGGGTATTATGAAGAAAAGGAGTGGGAAAATCTGAAGGATTTGTCTCAAGCTCCATCTGATAGAGCAACAACACTGAGGGTGCTGTTGGAGAAGCTAGGGATAGGGTTATTCCAGGATCAGGAATCTGGAAGAAGAGAGTCTTCCAATCCTACTAGTGAAGCTGAAAGAACAACTCCTCTTGATCATGAGAGGGGGAATGGAACTGAATCTCATGAGCAAGTGCACAATCAAGAAGATTCAGGCCAGCATAATCAAGAGGTGACACAGGAAGTAGAGAGTGGTGCTCAGTCTAGTGGAGATGGGCAAAGAGAGTCTACTGGCTTAGATGAGAGTGGTACTCAGTCGAGTGGAGATTGGGAAGTAGATCCTGATGGGTCAAATGAGAGTAGTGCTCAATCAGGTGAAGATAGGCAAGAAACACAAGACGAACAAGTTCAGGAGCTAAGGAGGAGCACAAGGGTGAAGAGAGATGCTTCCAACTGGGTAAACACGAGAGTGTACTACAATGCCCAGGCTGTGGAGCATCCTTCTCAAGCTATGTGTTCCTTTGCAGAGTTTCCGGACGAGCATATAGCCTTCACAGTAAGCTTGGATGAGAGCTATATTCCAAGGACTTATGAAGAAGCTATGGCTTTAAAGGAGTGGAGAGATTCAGTTGCTGATGAGTCCGGAGCCATGATTAAGAATGAAACATGGTATGAGAGTGAGCTGCCTAAAGGGAAGAAGGCAGTGACTAGTAAATGGGTGTTCACAATCAAGTTTCATCCTGATGGAAGAATAGAGAGGCGCAAGACTAGGTTGGTGGCAAGAGGGTTTACTCAGACATATGGTGAGGACTATGTTGAGACCTTTGCTCCTGTGGCTAAACTTCACACTATCAGAATTGTATTATCTTTAGCTGTGAATCTTGAGTGGGATTTGTGGCAAATGGATGTGAAGAATGCATTCCTTCAAGGAGAGTTGGAAGATGAAGTATACATGCATCCACCACCAGGTCTTGAACATCTAGTAAAGAAGGGTAATGTGTTGAGGTTGAGGAAAGCTATCTATGGTCTCAAGCAGTCTCCAAGGGCGTGGTACAACAAGTTGAGTACTACACTGAATGGGAGAGGGTTCAGGAAGTCAGAATTGGATCACACTCTATTTACCCTAACCACCTCATCTGGTATTGTGGTATTGCTTGTGTATGTGGATGATATCATCATCACAGGCAGTGATAAGGAAGGCATCAAAGCTACAAAGGAGTATCTCAAGGCAAGCTTTGAGATTAAAGACTTGGGGGAAATGAAGTATTTTCTTGGGATTGAGATATGCAGATCAAAGGAAGGATTGTTTATGTCTCAAAGGAAGTATGTGATTGACCTATTGAAGGGAGCAGATGCGTATGGAGGAAAGACAGCCAAGATGCCAATGGAGGATGGGTACAAGGTTCCACGTGAGGGGGAGATTGAGGATAGCAAGCCATTCCATGATCCTAAGCTGTATAGGAAGCTAGTGGGGAAGTTGATCTATCTTACCATTACTAGACCTGATGTGTGCTTTGCGGTGAATCAAGTCAGTCAACACATGCAAGTTCCTAAGGAGCACCACTGGCGGATGGTGGAAAGGATCTTGATGTATCTGAATGGAACTACTGGTCTTGGAGTATGGATGGGATGTAACAGGAGTACTGAGGTTGTAGGATATTGTGATGCGGATTGGGCTGGTGATAGATCAGACAGGAGATCAACCACAGGCTATTGCACATTCATTGGAGGCAACTTGGTAACTTGGAAGAGCAAGAAGCAGAAGGTAGTGTCATGTTCAAGTGCAGAAGCCGAGTATAGAGCCATGCTGAAGCTCACCAACGAGTTGGTATGGATCAAAGGCATCTTGAAACACTTGGAGATTGATCAAGCAACTCCAATGACAATGCATTGTGACAATCAAGCTGCCATCCACATTGCATCCAACTCGGTGTTTCACGAGAGGACCAAGCACATTGAAGTTGATTGTCACAAGGTGAGGCAGATGATTGTGCTAGGGGTGATCTTGCCATGCTACACAAGGAGTGAAGATCAGCTAGCGGATGTGTTCACCAAGGCTGCAAGACAGAAGACAATGGAGTCCATTCACATCAGGTTGGGCCTCATTGATCTTGGGAAGAGAAGGAGCTAATCCCCTTAGCTGCAAGGTCTTAACTCTTTTTCCCTCATCAAAGTTTTATCCCATTGGGTTTTCTTTGGTGAGGTTTTTAATGAGGAAGATCTTGTGGCTTTCCAAGCTTAGGCTTTCACAAAGCTAAGCTTGAGGGGGAGTGTTGAGTTGAGTTAAGCATATAAGTGAGAAGAGAAGAGGAGTTGAGGAGATGAAGAGATGAGGCAGAGTGGAGTTTAGAGAGAGTATGGTACGGACGTCCGTACAAGGCCGTACAAGCCGTACAGTCCGTACCATCCAAAGCCTTGACCAAAACTTACCATGCATTGCCCAAGTGAAATGGTAAACGCGGAAGAGTTACTCAAGAGGAGAAGGATCAGAACGTGAGAGGATAAGGGAAGAGCATGCCAGGCTGTGACAGGCTGTAAGGAGAGGAAGCATGCGAGTCCCCTTATCCGTCCATCTCTAAAGCAACCTTTGACTCCACATGCTTCAATAGTGCCCATTTCGAGTTTTGGAAACCCTTGTAGCTCTCATATAAATATGTAACCTCACTCATTAATAAAGTAATGGAGTTTTGAGTCTCTCTCTCTTAAGTCTCTCTCTTGTTCTTAATCTCCAATCTCCTTAATTCTCAGATTAGACTTAATCACTCTTTAAATCACCAAATCTAATAAGTTACCGTGTTACTTGGCTGATGCAAGGTAAGTCTTGGTCGATGCTGGATGGTACGGACTGTACGGCTTGTACGGCCTTGTACGGACGTCCGTACCATGCTCTCCCTAAACTCTCTCAAGCTTCCTCATCTCCTTTCCTCTTCAACTCCTTAGCTCTTCATACATATATATTCAGCTCAACTCAACACTCCCCCTCAAGCTTAGCTTTGTATAAGTCTAAGCTTGGACAGCCACAAGATCTTCCTCATTAAAAACCTCACCAAAGAAAACCCAATGGGATAAAACTTTGATGAGGGAAAAAGAGTAAAGACCTTGCAGCTAAGGGGATTAGCTCCTTCTCTTCCCAAGATCAATGAGGCCCAACCTGATGTGAATGGACTCCATTGTCTTCTGTCTTGCAGCCTTGGTGAACACATCCGCTAGCTGATCTTCACTCCTTGTGTAACATGGCAAGATCACCCCTAGCACAATCATCTGCCTCACCTTGTGACAATCAACTTCAATGTGCTTGGTCCTCTCATGAAACACCGAGTTGGATGCAATGTGGATGGCAGCTTGATTGTCACAATGCATTGTCATTGGAGTTGCTTGATCGATCTCCAAGTGCTTCAAGATGCCTTTGATCCATACCAACTCGTTGGTGAGCTTCAGCATGGCTCTATACTCGGCTTCTGCACTTGAACATGACACTACCTTCTGCTTCTTGCTCTTCCAAGTCACCAAGTTGCCTCCAATGAATGTGCAATAGCCTGTGGTTGATCTCCTGTCTGCTCTATCACCAGCCCAATCCGCATCACAATATCCCACCACTTCAGTGCTTCCATTGCAGCCCATCCATACTCCTTGATCAGGTGAGCCGTTGAGATACATCAAGATCCTCTCCACCATGTGCCAGTGATGTTCCTTAGGCACTTGCATGTGTTGACTCACCTGATTCACAGCAAAGCAGATGTCAGGTCTAGTTATAGTAAGATAAATCAATTTGCCAACTAGTTTTCTATAGAGTTTAGGATCCTGATAAGGTTTGCTGTCTTCAATCTCCCCCTCTCGTGGGACTTTGTAGCCATCCTCCATAGGCATCCTTGCTGTCTTGCCTCCATAAGCACCTGCACCTTTCAAAAGATCAAGTGTATATTTCCTTTGGGACATGAACAAACCTTCCTTGGATCTACATATCTCAATTCCAAGGAAGTATTTCATTTCTCCCAAGTCTTTAATCTCAAACATGGATTTAAGAAACTCCTTGGTTGCTATGATACCTTCCTTATCACTCCCTGTGATAATGATATCATCAACATACACAAGGAGAGCAATCATACCTGAGGGAGTCGTGAGAGTGAAGAGAGTGTGATCTAGTTCAGACTTCTTGAAGCCTCGGCCATTCAGAGTAGTGCTCAACTTGTTGTACCAAGCCCTTGGTGATTGCTTCAGTCCATAGATGGCTTTCTTCAATCTCAGTACATTCCCACTCTTTACTAAGTGTTCAAGGCCTGGAGGTGGATGCATATACACTTCATCCTCAAGTTCACCTTGTAGAAACGCATTCTTCACATCCATTTGCCATAACCCCCATCCAAGATTCACAGCCAAGCTTAGTACAATCCGGATTGTGTGGAGTTTAGCTACTGGTGCAAAGGTTTCTATGTAATCTTCTCCATAAGTTTGAGTGAACCCTCTTGCAACTAGTCTTGACTTCTTCCTCTCAACCTTTCCATCCGCTTTGTACTTGATTGTGAATATCCATCTACTAGTCACAGCCTTCTTCCCTTTTGGTAACTCACTCTCATACCATGTATCATTCTTGATCATCGCTCCTGCCTCATCTCCAACTGATTCCTTCCATTCTTTATCTTTCATTGCTTCTTCATAGCTTCTTGGGATGTGATTCTCATCCAAGTTTACCATGAACGCGCAATGTGCTTCTGGATATTGAGCAAAGGAGCACACGGCTTGAGAAGGATGCTCCACAGCTTGGGCATTGTAGTACACTCTCGTGTTTACCCAACTGGAAGGATCCTTCCTTATCCTTGTACTCCTTCTTAGTGGCTGCACAACTGGTTCTTCTTCCTGTTGTTCTTCTACCACTTCATCTTGAGAAGGTGTTTGTGTCACACCATGATCATGTCCATGACCATCCGAGCCTATGCTCTCTTCTCCTTCATTCTCTACTCCTCCTTCATCTTGGTTGGCCTCTTGCATAGGCTCCTCATGCTCCTCTCCTCCCTCATGATCAAGGTGGGATGGTGAACCAACTTCAGGAGGTGTAGTTGCGTGATTCCTCGGATCCTGGGATGTACTGATTCCAAGACCTTCAAGAATGATCCGCAAGGTGGTGGCCTTGTCTGATGTTAAGTCCTTCAGGTCTTCTTGATTCTTTTCTTCATAGTATCCTCTATCTTCCAAGAACTTCACATCTCTAGATACAAGAACTCTCCTTGCTATAGGATCATAGCATTTGTATCCTTTCTGTGTAGCTGAGTATCCTATGAACACAGCCTTAGTGCTTCTTGCTTCTAGCTTGTTGATCATCTCTCCTGGTTTGAGGACAAAGCATAGGCATCCAAAGACTCGCAAGTAATCAAGAGCTGGCTTGTACCTGTTCAGAACTTCAAATGGAGCCTTCTCATTCAGAACTTTGGTTGGAGTTCTGTTTATCAGGTAACAAGCAGTGGCAACCGCATCACTCCAAAATCTCTTTGGAACATTACTCTGAAACATAAGTGACCTTGCCACTTCCATGAGATGCCTATTCTTCCTCTCAGCCACTCCATTTTGCTGTGGAGTATAAGGACAGCTTGTTTGATGTAGAATCCCATGTTGTGATAGGTGTTGCTTGAATGCATGACTCGTGTACTCTCCTCCATTATCTGATCTCAAAATTTTAATCTTAGCATGATAATGGTTAGTTACATAAGTTTGAAAATTCCTAAATGCATCAAGTACCCTATCTTTGGTCTGAATTAAGGTTAACCAGGTGTATTTGGATTTTTCATCAATGAATGTGACAAAATACTTATAACTATCTCTAGATAAGCAAGGGGCAGTCCATACATCTGAATGAATTAGATCAAAGCAATTATCATAAACAGTAGTAGACTTTTGAAACACAGTTCTACAATGCTTGCCTAAAATGCAAGCTTCACAATCCTTATTCTCAAACACAACACCTGGTACCATTAAGTTCAAAGCTTTAACATGAGGGTGTCCTACTCTAGCATGCCACAATGCATTTTTATTCAACAAAGAAGCAGAAGTAAACGAGCAACTATAATCAGGAACAGAAGTGAGTTCTTCAAGCATATAGAGATCTCCCTTAGTCACCCCTTTCCCAATCAACCTGCTGCTCTCAATATCCTGAAACTTCACATCATTAGGACTAAAGATAACATTGCATTGTAAATCATTAGTACATTTCTTCACTGATAATAGGTTTGATGTGAATTCAGGCATGTAAAAAGCTCTAGATTCTTTGTTAAACAGCTTAAGCTTTCCTATTCCTCTAATGGGTATCTTATCCCCATTTGCTATCATCACATGCCCATGTGTAGGTTCTATATCCTTAATCAAGTTTTCATCACTTATCATATGATGTGATGCACCAGAATCAACAATCAATGGTTTACCTACTCGTTTAGCATTATGGCATAGATTACTAAGTGATGAATGCATCTTATCAGTTCTAGCAATGTAAGCATGCCTATACTCATTCCTAGCTTCTAACCGTTCTACTAGTTCTCTAATCAAGTGATCATCCTTATATGCAATCATAGAAGCTCCAAAGGAATAACCGTAAGTGTTACCGTTTTCCTTTAGCATTTTGAAGAGGGCATCAAGGTCTGATCTCTTGATGTAGTCATCATTGCTGCGGGAGCTTGAGGCGCCTGTGTAAGCCACCAGAGACTTCCCATTCCCATCATTGCCTCCAAGCCCATCCACTTCACTGATCTTGCTGGTGCCAGCTCCGCTTGAACCTTCAGTCACATTTGCCCTTCCCTCACGCTCCTTCATGAACTTGGCCGGCTTGAGGTGTGGGTGCAGTATCCAGCATTGGCTCTTCTTATGACCATGCTTCTTGCAATGATCACAGTTGCCATTGAACTTCCTGTCCTCGTACTTCCCGTGAGATGCCTTGTTTGCTTGTGGAGCCTCGGTTGAATCCTCATGAGCTGCTTGATTGGCAAGAGAGAGCTCCCCCTTTCCTCCAAACAAACCCATGGATCCCTGCTCCCTTTGGATTTGTGCACACACCTCCTCAAGGTCCGGAAGCTTGTCTGACCTTAACATGTGCTGGATGAGCTGGGTGTAGGCCGGGTTCAGTGTGAGAAGCAGCCCAAAGACCTTGTCTTGCTCGCGCCTCTCATTCAGCTGATCTGGATCAGTTGTGCTCGGCCTCAGCATCTCCAGCTCTGACCATAAGGACCTGAACCTCCCCAAGTGCTTAGTGAACTCCATGTCCTCTTGTGCAAGACGGTTGATCGCTAGCTTCACTTCAAACACACGGCTGAGGTTGGAAGTGTTCCCATACACCTTCTTCAGCGTGTCCCACAGCTCCTTGGCTGATTCACAGTAGCTGTAGGCATCCAAGATAGCTGGGTCCAAGGATGCGTGTAGAACCGTCATCACCAGCATGTCTTCTTGTTGCCATTTCTCCACAGCCGCTTCATTGGAGACCTCTTCTTGATCTCCTCCCTGAGTAATGAGTTTCGGAGCCTCCCCTGTTGTGATGTGCCCCCACAAACCCTTACTTCCCACAGCAGTCTTCACCATCCGAGACCACACAAGGTAGTTGCTACCTTTGAAAGTAACCGCTACCTTCATCCTCATGTTCATCCCATGTTCCATCTTTGCTTGACTTGAAAACTTGGATCTTGGATTTCGTACACACCAACCTTGAGTCTAGAATCACGCAAACCAACAGAACGTAGCACAGCTTCAACTAGAACGGACCACAGCTTCAACACCTTCAAGACTACTCGCGTGTAGCTTCAAAGACGTTTAGCTTGTAACTCTCTAAAGATCAAACCCCAGATTCAAATGAACCTGGCTCTGATACCATATGAGATTAAGAGATCCTTAGAGTAAACAGAATAAAGAGAGTGTTTAGGAAGTGATTAAGAGAAGTTTGTGAAAGATTAGGAGACTAGATAGAGTCGTTTAGTGTCTAAGAGAAAAGCATAGTGTCTAAGAGATTAGAGAGACTCAAACTGCATAATCTTCATTAGGGTTGATGAGTTACAATATATAGAGAGAGCATACAAGGGTTTTCGAAATCAAGAGAAGACTAAAGCATGTGAGGTCAATCAGGAGAGGATAAGCTCATTTGGACTAGCCAATTAGCTTCTCCACATGGGCGGAGTATCTGGCATCTTGGACCGAGATGCTCTTGCCTTTCCAGCTGTTCCAGCCTGTCAAGGCGCGCTCTACCTTATCCCTAAACGGTCTGATGCCTCAAGGTAAGTTCCTTCCCTTTACCTTAGTTACCGTGTTACTTGGCTGATGCAAGGTAAGTCTTGGTCGATGCTGGATGGTACGGACTGTACGGCTTGTACGGCCTTGTACGGACGTCCGTACCATGCTCTCCCTAAACTCTCTCAAGCTTCCTCATCTCCTTTCCTCTTCAACTCCTTAGCTCTTCATACATATATATTCAGCTCAACTCAACACTAACTCCTACGAGATTTATTCAACTTCCTAGTGATTCTCCATTACTTTATGTATCAAAATCAAGCTTCTTACATTGCGATTCATCCTGGTTTGAATAGAATGACAAAGAAGCTGTCATATTCCCAAACAGGAAAATTGGGATCACCTGATTTGAAAGTGGGACAGCTTCTTCATCCTAACTCCTATGAGATTTATTAACCTTCCTAGTGATTCTCCATTACTTTATGTATCAAAATCAAGCTTCTTACATCGCGATTCATCCTGGTTCTATTAGAATGACAAGGAAGCTGTTATATTCCCAAACATGAAAACTGGGATCACCTGATTTGAAAGTGGGATAGCTTCTTCATCCTAACTCCTATGAGATTTATTCAACTTCCTAGTGATTCTCCATTACTTTATAGATCAAAATCAAGCTTCTTACATCGTGATTCATCCTGGTTTGACTAGAATGACAAAGAAGCTGTCATATTCCAAAACAGGAAAACTGGGATCACCTGATTTGAAAGTGGGATAGCTTCTTCATCCTAACTCCTATGAGATTTCTTCAACTTCCTAGTGATTCTCCATTACTTTATGTATCAAAATCAAGCTTCTTATATCGCGATTCATCCTGGTTCTATTAGAATGACAAGGAAGCTGTTATATTCCCAAACAGGAAAACTGGGATCACCTGATTTGAAAGTGGGATAGCTTCTTCATCCTAACTCCTACGAGATTTATTCAACTTCCTAGTGATTCTCCATTACTTTATGTATCAAAATCAAGCTTCTTACATCGCGATTCATCCTGGTTCTATTAGAATGACAAGGAAGCTGTTATATTCCCAAACAGGAAAACAGGGATCACCTGATTTGAAAGTGGGATAGCTTCTTCATCCTAACTCCTACGAGATTTATTCAACTTCCTAGTGATTCTCCATTACTTTATATATCAAAATCAAGCTTCTTACATCAAGGTTCATCCTGGTTTAATTAGAATAACAAAGAAGCTGTCATATTCCCAAACAGGAAAACTGGGATCACCTGATTTGAAAGTGGGATAGCTTCTTCATCCTAACTCCTATGAGATTTATTCAACTTCCTAGTGATTCTCCATTACTTTATATATCAAAATCAAGCTTCTTACATCGTGATTCATCCTGGTTTGATTAGAATGACAAAGAAGCTGTCATATTCCCAAACAGGAAAACTGGGATCACCTGATTTGAAAGTGGGATAGCTTCTTCATCCTAACTCCTATGAGATTTATTCAACTTCCTAGTGATTCTCCATTACTTTATATATCAAAATCAAGCTTCTTACATCGTGATTCATCCTGGTTTGATTAGAATGACAAAGAAGCTGTCATATTCCCAAACAGGAAAACTGGGATCACCTGATTTGAAAGTGGGATAGCTTCTTCATCCTAACTCCTATGAGATTTATTCAACTTCCTAGTGATTCTCCATTACTTTATGTATCAAAATCAAGCTTCTTACATCGCGATTCATCCTGGTTTGATTAGAATGACAAAGAAGCTGTCATATTCCCAAACAGGAAAACTGGGATCACCTGATTTGAAAGTGGGATAGCTTCTTCATCCTAACTCCAATGAGATTTCTTCAACTTCCTAGTGATTCTCCATTACATTATATATCAAAATCAAGCTTCTTACATCAAGATTCATCCTGGTTTGATTAGAATGACAAAGAAGCTGTCATATTCCCAAACAGGAAAACTGGGATCACCTGATTTGAAAGTGGGATAGCTTCTTCATCCTAACTCCTATGAGATTTATTCAACTTCCTAGTGATTCTCCATTACTTTATATATCAAAATCAAGCTTCTTACATCGTGATTCATCCTGGTTTGATTAGAATGACAAAGAAGCTGTCATATTCCCAAACAGGAAAACTGGGATCACCTGATTTGAAAGTGGGATAGCTTCTTCATCCTAACTCCAATGAGATTTATTCAACTTCCTAGTGATTCTCCATTACTTTATGTATCAAAATCAAGCTTTTTATATCGCGATTCATCCTGGTTCTATTAGAATGACAAGGAAGCTGTTATATTCCCAAACAGGAAAACTGGGATCACCTGATTTGAAAGTGGGATAGCTTCTTCATCCTAACTCCTACGAGATTTATTCAACTTCCTAGTGATTATCCATTACTTTATGTATCAAAATCAAGCTTCTTATATCGCGATTCTTCCTGGTTCTATTAGAATGACAAGGAAGCTGTTATATTCCCAAACAGGAAAACTGGGATCACCTGATTTGAAAGTGGGATAGCTTCTTCATCCTAACTCCTACGAGATTTATTCAACTTCCTAGTGATTCTCCATTACTTTATGTATCAAAATCAAGCTTCTTACATCACGATTCATCCTGGTTCTATTAGAATGACAAGGAAGCTGTTATATTCCCAAACATGAAAACTGGGATCACCTGATTTGAAAGTGGGATAGCTTCTTCATCCTAACTCCTATGAGATTTATTCAACTTCCTAGTGATTCTCCATTACTTTATATATCAAAATCAAGCTTCTTACATCAAGATTCATCCTGGTTTGATTAGAATGACAAAGAAGCTGTCATATTCCCAAACAGGAAAACTGGGATCACCTGATTTGAAAGTGGGATAGCTTCTTCATCCTAACTCCTATGAGATTTATTCAACTTCCTAGTGATTCTCCATTACTTTATATATCAAAATCAAGCTTCTTACATCGTGATTCATCCTCGTTTGATTAGAATGACAAAGAAGCTGTCATATTCCCAAACAGGAAAACTGGGATCACCTGATTTGAAAGTGGGATAGCTTCTTCATCCTAACTCCTACGAGATTTATTCAACTTCCTAGTGATTCTCCATTACCTTATGTATCAAAATCAAGCTTCTTATATCGCGATTCATCCTGGTACTATTAGAATGACAAGGAAGCTGTTATATTCCCAAACAGGAAAACTGGGATCACCTGATTTGAAAGTGGGATAGCTTCTTCATCCTAACTCCTACGAGATTTATTCAACTTCCTAGTGATTCTCCATTACTTTATGTATCAAAATCAAGTTTCTTACATCGCGATTCATCCTGGTTCTATTAAATGACAAGGAAGCTGTATGAACTTTAGAGAATCTGAGTTTGTTATAAGAAAAGAAAGAGATTAGAGAAGTTTAGAGGTGATTTAGAACGAGTTTAGCTAAGAGTTTAGTGTAGAATCATGATTGAGAGTCTTTGAGTCTAAGAGAGTGTTTTTGTGTCAAGAACTGTCTAATCTTTTATTAATGAGAGAGGTTACATTATATAGTCTTAAGATCCTAGGGTTACATGAGACTAAAGTGAGTAAAGCATGTGTAGTCAAGGAGAAGAGGAGCGCCTAATTCAAATTGATCCAATCAGGTGCTTCACATGTGTGACCGGGGAGGATAAGGTTGCTTTCACTTTACAGCTCTCATCCAGCCTGTCAAGCCGCGTCCCTTATCCTTTCTCCAACGTCCGGGTCAGTAACTCCCAAGTTAACTCCTCCCAAGTTTACCATTTCACTCCCGCAAAGGTAACTTGCCTGTACATGAGCTTCGGTTGATCCATACTCGTACGGATGGTACGGCCATTGTACGGCCAGTACGGTATTGTCTCAACCTAAGCTTTCCCAAACTCTACACACAGCTTCTTCACCTCATTCTTTCTCTACCCAAGATTCTCTAAGACTTCATATCAACTCCTCATCTCAACACTCCCCCTCAAGCTTAGCTTTGTGAAAGTCTAAGCTTGGACAGCCATGAGATCTTCCTCATTAAAAACCTCACCAAAGAAAACCCATTGGGACAAAACTTTGATGAGGGAAAAAGAGTGAAGACCTCATAGCTAAGGGGCTTAGCTCCTTCTCGTGAGATCAATGAGTCCTAGCCGGCTATGAATGGACTCAATTGTCTTCTGCCTTGCTGCCTTTGTGAACACATCTGCTAGCTGATCTTCACTTCTTGTGTAACATGGTAAGATGACTCCAAGAAGTATCATCTGCCTCACCTTGTGACAATCTACCTCAATGTGCTTGGTTCTCTCATGGAAGACTGAGTTGGTGGCAATGTGTATAGCAGCCTGGTTGTCGCAATGCATTGTCATTGGAGTGGATTGAGTAATCTCCAAGTGCTTCAGTATCCCTTTGATCCATACAAGCTCGTTAGTCAGCTTCAGCATGGCTCGGTATTCAGCTTCAGCACTTGAGCATGAGACCACCTTCTGCTTCTTACTCTTCCAAGTTACCAAGTTCCCTCCAATGAATGTGCAGTAGCCAGTTGTGGACCTTCTATCTGCTCTATCTCCTGCCCAATCCGCATCACAGTAGCCTACAACTTCAGTACTCCCATTACACCCCATCCACACTCCTTGATCCGCTGAGCCATTGAGATACATCAAGATCCGGTTCACCATTCCCCAATGATGTTCTTTTGGAACTTGCATATGCTGGCTTACCTGGTTCACAGCAAAACAAATATCAGGACGTGTGATGGTTAGGTATATAAGCTTACCCACTAGCTTCCTATAAAGCTTTGCATCCTTGAATGGTGGACTGTCTTCAATCTCCCCCTCACGTGGAACCTTGTATCCATCTTCCAAGGGAGTCTTGGCCGTCTTTCCATCAAGCTTACCTGCATCTTTCAACAGATCAAGTGTATACTTTTTTTGGGATAGAAACAACCCTTCCTTGGATCTACATATCTCAATTCCAAGGAAGTATTTCATCTCACCCAAGTCTTTAATCTCAAAAACAGATTTAAGAAAGTCTTTGGTAGCTTGTATCTCTTCTTTATCACTACCTGTTATAATGATGTCATCTACATATACAAGTAGAACGACAATACCTGAAGGTGTGTTGAGTGTGAAGAGAGTATGATCAAGCTCTGACTTCCTAAAGCCTCTTCCATTCAGAGTTGTTCTCAACTTGTGGTACCATGCCCTTGGTGATTGTTTCAGACCATAAATAGCTTTCTTTAGTCTGAGAACATTCCCTTTCTTCACCAAGTGTTCTAGACCAGGAGGAGGTAACATATACACTTCATCTTCTAGTTCCCCTTGTAGGAATGCATTCTTTACATCCATTTGCCACAAACCCCACTCAAGGTTTACCGCAAGTGATAGGACAATCCTGATGGTATGTAGTTTAGCAACTGGTGCAAATGTGTCTATATAATCCTCTCCATATGTTTGAGTAAATCCTCTTGCAACTAACCGAGTCTTCTTTCTATCAATCTGTCCATTTGCTAGGTACTTGATTGTGAAGATCCATCTACTAGACACTGCTCTCTTCCCTTTAGGCAACTCACTCTCATACCAAGTGTCATTCTTGATCATTGCATTGGATTCCGCTCCTACTGATTCCCTCCATTCCTTGTCCTTCATGGCTTCTTCATATGACTTCGGTACATGGCTCTCATCTAAGCTTACCATAAAGGCACAATGTTCTTCTGGATAATGAGCAAAGGAACACACAGCTTGAGAAGGATGTTCCACAGCCTGGGCATTGTAGTACACTCTCGTGTTTACCCAGTTGGAACTATCCTTTCTCACTCTGGTGCTTCTTCTCAATGGCTGCACGGCCGGCTCTGGTTCAGGTTCAGTTGTAGTTGCATTCGTTTCCTCCTCTTGATCCTCTTGATCTTGTGATGTGATCATGGACCAACTAGCTAATGGAGATGATGAGGATCTAGACAAGCCAACTGATGAAGATGTCCTAGCCTTGCCTAAAGGACCTATGACTCGATCAAGATCAAGGAAGCAAGAGGAATGTCTTGGTAGAAGCTTGATCAACCAAGACACACTTATCACCATTCAAGCTACTTCATCATCAAGCTGATCATCAACTAAGCAAGCATTCTATGCGTGCTCTTTTTCCCTATCTTTGGTTTTGTCCCAATGGGTTTTCCAAAGATAGGTTTTTAACGAGGCCATAGATTTGCTTCTCAAATCTCTTAGTTGTTGATCTCGATCCAACCTTATCCCGGATCAACCTTATGTTATATTATGTCTTTCATGCTTTTGTTTTCAAACTTGTCATTAGTATCTATTTTCAAGAGAACCGTGTGCCTTTACTCTCTTGATAGTTTTCGAGAAGCTTGGAGTCTGTTCCAACTTCTCTTATATAAGTGTACTTTGAAACCCTTATCAATAAGAATCATCTTTTATCAAAAACCCCTTTTCTTTGTTCTCTCTATTGCTTGTCCGCAAGTTATTGAGTGATCTTGTTGGTGAGTAATATCCAACAGCCCAAGAGTGTCTATCTCGGTGTGTCATATCCGATCTAGTCACTTAGGAGTATCAAGAAGCCTTTCTGCAGCCTCTTGTGTCACCAATCGACCCACAACCTTGTAGAGCTTGAGTCTTTGATTCGTTCTAGCAAGGATCTATCCCATACTATCCAGAGAAGCAATCTAGGGACGTATTATGTGGTATCAGAGCATCTCTGGTTAGGGAAGTACTCGTTTCTCGTTTGTTTCGATTTAACCTGTTCATCTTCTTGATCAGTTTTAGATCGATCCGTTTTGTTTCAACTGATCTGTTCTTTGATTCGCAATATCCATTGATTGATCTGTAAACCAGGGTTGTTTGATTGTGTGATCTGATCGTTTTGTGTCGATCAAATTGTTAAGAAGTTTGAATTGATAGATCTAGGTTTCGCGCTTTTAGATCCGATCATTATCGATTCATATTCTCGTTTTGATTCCTTGTTTAAATCTGATTGATTGTGTGATCTGTTTTAAATCACCTATAACAACTAGATCCACTTGTGTGACGTCGAAATCTGATCAACGAACCTACCCTGATCTTGTTTCTATTGTGATTTACTTGTTGTCGATTTGAATTCTTGTTACTTGTTAATCAAATTTTCTTTACCGCCAGTTTATTTCAATTTAAAACCTCTTGATCATCTACTGATTTCGATCAGTTTATTGGAATTATTTACTGGTTGAGTGTTGTTGTTGATTCTAGGTACCAATGGGGAAAGAATCAGAAGAAGAAGCCGAGCTAGTCAGGAAGAACAAGATGCTGAGGGAGCAAATGACCGAGCAAATGAATCAGACTATGATCTCTACAATGGCTGATATGCTCAAGGCTAGCATGAAGGAATTACGTGAGGAGATGAGACAAGAGTTGAGGCAAGCTACTGGCCAGGGACATAGCAATGAGTCTAGAAGAAACCGGCCTACTCCAGTACGGCAAGAGCATGAGGGTTCACAAGAGACCGACAACTACTACTCGCACCATAGAACTGAGCGTAGTAGTTCTTCTTCTGAACTGAGCAGAGGAAGATCGAGGCGTGAACATGATGGAAGGGGATCACGCAAAGACAAGCTTTCTGGACTTAAGCTTAAGATTCCATCCTTCCATGGCAAGGTTGATCCAGATGCCTATTTGGAATGGGAAAAGAAGATCGAGCTTGTCTTCAATTGCCAACACTACTCCAATGCCCAAAGGATCAAGATTGCCGCAACTGAATTTTATGATTATGCATTGAGTTGGTGGGATCAGCTTGTAACTACTAGACGGCTTAACCAAGAGAATCCGGTTGATTCATGGCACGAGATGAAGTCACTCATGCGCAAACGGTTTGTTCCAAGTCATTATCACCGCGATCTACATCAAAAGCTACGCAGACTTACCCAAGGAACACGAACTGTTGAAGAATACTATCAAGACATGGAGTTGCTGATGTTACGCGCTAGTATCTTGGAGGATAGAGAAGCTACTATGGCAAGGTTTCTTGGAGGACTTAACCGTGAGATACAAGACAATGTGGAGATGCAACACTATGTGGAGATAGAAGAAATGTTGCACAAAGCTATTCTAGTGGAGCAGCAGCTCAAGAGGAAGGGTAACTCACGCAGCTATGGATCTTCTAAGTTCCACCACTCTAAGGAGGAGAAAACATCCTATCTAAAGGATAGCAAGCCCCAGCAGAAAGAAGAGACTAAGCCGAGCAACACATACAGCAAAGACAAAGGCAAAGCTGAAATTACTAGTTCAAGAACCAGAGATGTTAAGTGTTTCAAATGTCAAGGGCGTGGGCATTACGCTAATGAGTGCACCAACAAAAAGGTTATGATTCTTCTTGAGAATGGAGAGTATGAATCAGAGGAAGAGAAGTTTGGTTCTGATCATGAGGAGTCTGATGAAGAAAGTGAAGTAGAACCCGTGAAAGGAAGATTGTTGGTGACAAGAAGACTCTTGAACGTACAAGCTAAGAATGGAGAGCCTGAGCAGCGAGAGAATCTATTCTACACAAGGTGTATGGTTCAGGGAAAGGTGTGCAGCCTCATTATTGATGGAGGAAGTTGTGTCAATGTAGCTAGTGAGACAATGGTGAAGAAATTGGGTTTGAACATCCAGAAACACCCAAGACCCTACAGATTGCAATGGCTCAATGAGGAGGGCGAGATGAGAGTTTCTACTCAAGTACTGGTTCCTATAGCCATTGGTAGATATGAAGATGAAGTCTTGTGTGATGTGTTGCCAATGGAAGCCAGTCATATACTTCTTGGAAGACACTGGCAGTATGATAGACGTGTGAATCATGATGGCTTCACCAACAAGCACTCATTTGAATTCAATGGAAAGAAGACTGTGCTGGTGCCTTTGTCTCCTAAAGAGGTTCATGAAGATCAACTCCAGCTTCAGAAAAAGAAAGAGAAAAAAATTGATCTCAAACCTGATCATAACAAGCATCACAGCCTCTATGCCAAACAGGGAGATATCAAAAGAATTCTCTACTCTCAAAATTCTGTTATCTTGCTTATGTTTAAAGAGACTCTTCTAACAGTTACTGATCACACACCGGATCATCCGAGTGAACTAGTCTCTCTTTTACAGGAATATGCAGATGTGTTTCCAGAAGATAGCCCCATTGGATTGCCTCCAGTGCGTGGGATTGAGCACCAAATAGACTTTGTACCTGGTTCTACACTGCCCAATCGTCCAGCATACAGGACCAATCCAGTTGAAACTAAAGAACTGCAAAAACAAGTAGAGGAGCTGATGGAGAAGGGTCATATCCGAGAGAGTTTGAGTCCTTGTGCAGTTCCAGTGCTCCTTGTGCCTAAGAAAGATGGGAGCTGGCGCATGTGTGTTGATTGTAGAGCAATCAACAACATAACAGTGAAGTATCGCCACCCTATTCCTAGATTAGATGATATGCTTGATGAGTTGCATGGTTCTTGCATATTTTCTAAGATAGATTTGAAAAGTGGATATCATCAGATTAGGATGAAAGAAGGAGATGAGTGGAAAACTGCTTTTAAAACTAAACATGGCTTGTATGAATGGTTAGTTATGCCATTTGGATTAACCAATGCGCCTAGTACATTCATGAGACTGATGAATCATATTCTTAGGTCTTTCATAGGCATCTTTGTTGTTGTGTACTTTGATGATATATTAGTCTACAGCAAATGCTTAGAAGATCATATAGAACATCTTAGGGCTGTTTTGGATGTTTTGAGAAAAGAAAAGCTTTATGCCAATCTAAAGAAGTGCACTTTTTGCACAGATAACTTGGTCTTTCTAGGTTTTGTTGTAAGTGCAGATGGTGTAAAGGTGGATCAGGAAAAGATCAAAGCAATACAAGAATGGCCGAGTCCAACTACAGTGGGAGAAGTAAGGAGTTGCTTGGAGTCTGTTCCAACTTCTCTTATATAAGTGTACTTTGAAACCCTTATCAATAAGAATCATCTTTTATCAAAAACCCCTTTTCTTTGTTCTCTCTATTGCTTGTCCGCAAGTTATTGAGTGATCTTGTTGGTGAGTAATATCCAACAGCCCAAGAGTGTCTATCTCGGTGTGTCATATCCGATCTAGTCACTTAGGAGTATCAAGAAGCCTTTCCGCAGCCTCTTGTGTCACCAATCGACCCACAACCTTGTAGAGCTTGAGTCTTTGATTCGTTCTAGCAAGGATCTATCCCATACTATCCAGAGAAGCAATCTAGGGACGTATTATCTTGGCTTGGTACCTCCCTATCTTCATGTATCATACTTTGATCATGATCACCTGAGCCTTCTTGATCGTGGCTTTCAACATGTACTTCAGCCGGTTCAGGTGTTGTTTCCCCCCCATGATCTAAGTTTGATGCCTCTGTAGGTTGTGTGTTTGTTGTGCTGCGTCTTTCCTTCGGATCCTGGGTAGTGTGTATCCCAAGGCCCTCTAGAATGCTTCTAAGGCTGGCCGCTCTATCTGACTCTCTTGTCAATTCTAGCAACTCATCTTGATTCTTTTCCTCATAGAACCCCTTAGCTTCAATGAACTTCACATCTCTAGAGACTAGAACCCTTCTAGTACTAGGATCATAGCACTTGTAACCCTTTTGAGTAGTAGAGTAGCCAACAAACATAGCTCTTGTGCTGGTTGCTTCAAGCTTGTTTCTCAACTCTTTTGGCCTCAGAACAAAGCATAGACATCCAAAGATTCGCATATGCTCCAATGATGGCTTGTATCTGTTCAAGGCTTCAAAAGGGGACTGATCATGTAGAATCTTAGTTGGGATCCGGTTGATTAGATAACAGGATGTAGCCACAGCATCACTCCAAAACCTCTTAGGGACATTTGCTTGAAACATCATTGACCTTGCCACCTCCATGAGATGCCTATTCTTTCTCTCAGCCACTCCATTTTGCTGAGGAGTATAAGGACAACTCGTTTGGTGTAGTATCCCATGTTGAGCTAGATGTTGCTTGAAGGCTTGACCAGTGTATTCCCCACCATTATCTGATCTCAAAATTTTAATCTTGGCATTATAATGGTTAGTCACATAGTTTTGAAAATTTTTAAAAGCTTCAAGCACCCTATCTTTGGTTTGAATAAGTGTTATCCAGGTGTATTTCGATTTTTCATCTATGAATGTGACAAAGTATTTAAAACTATCCCTAGACAAGCAAGGAGCAGTCCAAACATCAGAGTGAATTAAATCAAAGCACTTGTCATAAACAGTAGATGAAATGGGAAACACAGTTTTACAATGCTTGCCTAAGATGCAAGCTTCACAATCCTTATTTTCAAATACCACACCTGGTAACATCAAGTTTAAAGCCCTAACATGGGGATGACCTAATCTAGCATGCCACAATGCATTTTTATTCATCATAGAAGCAGAATTAAATGAGCACAAGTAATCAGAAACAGGAGCTAGTTCTTCAAGTAAATATAAATCTCCCTTGGTAACTCCTTTTCCAATCAATTGGCTGCTCTCAATATCCTGAAACTTCACATCATTAGGACTGAATATAACATTGCAATTAAGATCTGTAGTGCATTTCTTTACAGATAATAGATTTGATGTGAAGTCAGGCATGTAAAATGCTTTAGATTCTTTATCAAACAGTTTTAGCTTGCCAATTCCTCTAATTGGGATTTTATCTCCATTTGCAATCATGACATGTCCATTTGTAGGTTCAATGTCTCTAATCAAACTAGTATCACTAATCATGTGATGAGATGCTCCTGAATCAACTACCAATGGTTTAAACAGATTGTGTGCAATATGAGACTGTCCTAGTATGCTAGTAGGTTTATAAGCAATGCGTGAGTGATCAGGTTCTCTAGCAATACTATATGGTTCATATGATGCACCAAAAGAGTAACCAAGAGTACCAAGTGTGTTACCATTCTCCTTTAGCATTTTGATGAGGGAGTCAAGGTCTGATCTCCTCAGGTACTCGTTCTCACGGTTGTTCTGAAGGCTCTTGGTTGAGCTGTGTAAGTCACCAGGGCCTTGCTATCTCCAGGCTCACGTGTCCCGCCCTCTCCAGCTTGGCCTGAGCTCCCAGCAACACTTGAACTCCCCGGCTCACTTCCAGCATACGAGACATTGGCTCTCCCATCTTTCTCTCTTGAGAACTTGGCCGGCTTCAGATGAGGGTGCAAGATCCAGCACTGGTTCTTCTTGTGACCTTGTCTCTTGCAATGATCACAATTTCCCGTGAACTTCTTTGCATCATACTGGTTAGAGCTTGCACGGTTTGCTTGTGGAACCTCAGCTTGGTTTGCAAGAGTGATCTCCCCTTTCCCTCCAAAGAGACCAATAGACCCTTCCTCCTTCTGAACTTGCGCACACACGTCCTCAAGATCAGGTAACTTTCCGGACCTCAGAATGTGTTTGATGAGGCTGTTGTAGCTTGGATTCAACGTGAGCAGCAACCCAAACACCTTGTCCTGCTCGCGTCTCTCAGCCAGCTCATCTAGGTTGGTTGTGCCTGGCCTCAGCATCTCCAGTTCGGACCACAAGGCTCTGAACCTCCCAAGATGCTTAGTGAACTCCATGTCCTCCTGTGTCAAGCTGTTGATAGCACGTTTCACTTCAAACACACGGCTCAAGTTTGAGATGTTACCATAAACCTTCTTTAGCGTGTCCCAAAGATCCTTTGCTGTCTCACAGTAGCTGTATGCCTCCAGGATAGACACTTCAAGAGACCGTTGGAGTATGGACATCACCAGCTGATCATCCTGCTCCCACTTCTCCTCATCGCACTCGACAACCTCCTTGTCGCCTTCATAAGTAATGAGCTTTGGGGCTTCACTCTGTGTGATGTGTCCCCATAAACCCTTACTCCCCACTGCGGTCTTCACCAAACGAGACCACAAAAGATAGTTACCCCCCTTGAGAGTAACCGGAACCACAGCTTTGTTGCTTTCCATTTCAGACCCACTCGGATGAATGAAATGCAACTCAAGTGTTCTTAGTAATCAAACCCAGATTATGATGAACCTGGCTCTGATACCATATGAACTTTAGAGAATCTGAGTTTGATATAAGAAAAGAAAGAGATTAGAGAAGTTTAGAGGTGATTTAGAACGAGTTTAGCTAAGAGTATAGTGTAGAATCATGATTGAGAGTCTTTGAGTCTAAGAGAGTGTTTTTGTGTCAAGAACTGTCTAATCTTTTATTAATGAGAGAGGTTACATTATATAGTCTTAAGATCCTAGGGTTACATGAGACTAAAGTGAGTAAAGCATGTGTAGTCAAGGAGAAGAGGAGCGCCTAATTCAAATTGATCCAATCAGGTGCTTCACATGTGTGACCGGGGAGGATAAGGTTGCTTTCACTTTACAGCTCTCATCCAGCCTGTCAAGCCGCGTCCCTTATCCTTTCTCCAACGTCCGGGTCAGTAACTCCCAAGTTAACTCCTCCCAAGTTTACCATTTCACTCCCGCAAAGGTAACTTGCCTGTACATGAGCTTCGGTTGATCCATACTCGTACGGATGGTACGGCCATTGTACGGCCAGTACGGTATTGTCTCAACCTAAGCTTTCCCAAACTCTACACACAGCTTCTTCACCTCATTCTTTCTCTACCCAAGATTCTCTAAGACTTCATATCAACTCCTCATCTCAACAAGCTGTTATATTCCCAAACAGGAAAACTGGGATCACCTGATTTGAAAGTGGGATAGCTTCTTCATCCTAACTCCTATGAGATTTATTCAACTTCCTAGTGATTCTCCATTACTTTATATATCAAAATCAAGCTTCTTACATCAAGATTCATCCTGGTTTGATTAGAATGACAAAGAAGCTGTCATATTCCCAAACAGGAAAACTGGGATCACCTGATTTGAAAGTGGGATAGCTTCTTCATCCTAACTCCTATGAGATTTATTCAACTTCCTAGTGATTCTCCATTACTTTATATATCAAAATCAAGCTTCTTACATCGTGATTCTATCACTTTTAGTGATGTTTAGAGTGATCTGAGTATTTAGGAATGATTAGAAGAGATTTAGAGAAGATTAAAGTATAAAATGAGATTGAGAGTCTAAAGTAAGAACTAGAGAGAGACTAAGAGAGACTCATAACTTTCTTAATCTTATTAATGATGAGGTTACAATATATATAGAGAGATCAGATACAAGGGTTTCCATTTGATCACTATTCTAAGTATGAGATTTGAGAGCTCTGGCTGTGTATGTGTATGAGAAGCCATTAGAGGCAAAGAATAAGGTCTTGAACTAGTTGAATAAGAGGTCTGATGAAACTAGTATGAACTTGAATCAGAAACAAAGAGACTTAGAGAGATTAAGAGATTAGAGACTAAGAAAGGGGTAGATTAAGGGAATCTGATCAAGAACACACTTTTATATTTACGAAGGAGATGGGGAAAACCCCCATACTCTCTTAAGAGAGTTACAAACGCCCATGAGGTCTTTATATAGGTTTTACACTCTTGCAAACTCATAAACCTATATCTAATGGATAGAAATAACTTAAGAGGAATGGATGGTGAGGATGAGTTGGTCTTGTTGTGATCTGAGTGATGTGTGCTGATTGGATGAGCTAAGCTGGCTCACTTTAATTCAAACCAGGCTGTGCTGTGATTGGCTCTCCTTAGGCTCCTTTGTATCTGTCTACAGATCAGTCTAGGTGCATGGTCGTGGCTGCTCTTCCTTTACAGCAACAGCCAGCCTGTCCATGCCCCAAAGTAACCAATCAGCTCCACACAGCATCTTCTTGATTCCCTTTGACTAGATTCAAACCTTGGTGCCTCACATCCTGAATAGTGATCCAAATAGTGAATAGTCAACCTGAATAGTGACTAGTGATTCACTATTCACTTTTACACCAACTTGCCCAAACTTCTCCAATCTTACTGTGGTAACTCTCCAAAGTTACTGTGGTAACTTTGGAGTTACTGTCTGACCCAAATCTTCTCTAAATGGTGTCTAAGTCCCTCCTGGACTTAACCCTATCTTTGCACACTCATCAGACCACTTCTGAAGCCTTAAGACTCTCCCAAAGCCTTAACATACAACCTCTGAAGATCTTGCCATGTCTTTGCACAAGCACCAACTCAACTCATCACTTTTGCTTCTCCACTTCTTCTCTTCAAGTTAACACTCCCCCTCAAGCTTGACTTTAGCTGATCCTAAGTCAAGCTTGGAACCTTGAAGAACTTCCTCATTAAAAACCTCACCAAGGAAAACCCTTTGGGACAAAACCTTGATGAGGGAAAAAGAGTAAAGTCTCCAAGGCCTAGGGATTGGCCAGTGAGTCTTTGTGCCTTACCAACAATGTAAGGGACACAAAGACTCTGGATCATGGCCTCTACAATCATCCCACGCCTTGTACTCTCCTTACTGCCTAATCTTGGTCTCTCCCCCTTTCACCTAACCTCTTGTTAGGTTGAAGTGCTCGGACACACCAGATCAGCCTCTTCTTGGAGATACAACTTCTCTTACTGAGTCTTGGCTACTTCTTCTTCTTATAGAGTCGCCACCTTGTTGTTTGAGCTACATGAGGATGCTTCAGCCACTCTCCAATCACCTCAACACTTGAAGCCGCCTTGGATATTGCTTCTTCATCCTTCATCATACTTCTCAACAGGTTGCTTCCTCTTCTAGAATAACCACCAAGCTCTCTTGGATCATGTAAGCTTCAACACTCCCCCTCAAGCTTGAGACTCTCACAGGAACAAGCTTGAATGGATTGCTTCATGATCCTCACACACACACCATTGCCGCTTCTCTTCTGATCTTGCCATCTTCATGGAATGCTTGTGGAAGCTTCAGCTATCTCTCCAATCACTTCACACTAGAAGCCGCCTTGATAGAGTTGCCTTCATCTTCTCACAGCCAAGAGTACTCTGTCTTAGTTTGAGTACTCTCTTGAATAGACCCGCCACAGCCTAAGCCCGGATGGCTCCTTCTTCAGATGGTTGCAATGGACTTCTTGGATCGCTTGGAAGCTCACTAAACTCCCCTCCTCAAGCTTGGATTGAGTATAGGTCCAAGCTTGCAAGTGAGCTTCAGTGAGACTTCACACCAGTGGCACATCACCACTTCTTTCTCAACTCTCCATTGCTCCACACAATGGGCAAAGTCTTCCTCTTTCAACTCGGATGGATGGTGAACCAAGAACACCTCTTGTGAACCTGAAACATCACTCAAACTCCAGCAAAGATAAGACACAAGTGCATTGGGTCAACCCTTGATGCATCATCAAGTTTGAACACCAATGTCTTTAAGCAATGCAACAGATTAAACTAGACATTTTCAAGTTCTAATCTTTGCAAGCAAACTCTCTAAGCACTAGCATGATCCTAACAGATTCAATACAAGCTACTTAGGCAATTTTTAAAGCTTCTTTACTCAGCATTTAGACATGAATCTAATGCTTCAATGTAAGACAGCCATTTGACAGTATGCACTAGCCTTAATCAGTTTTAATTCATGAATGCAACAATACAATTCATCACACATTCATTTATAACTTAGGCTAAGCATTACTATCATCACTTAACATCAGACAATGCATTACTTTCAATCTGTTTTCAGTTTATGAGCTTCAAACAACACCATTTCACATTTAGCAAACTCATTACTTAACAGGAGCAAGCATTTTACTCTTTAAACACTAAACAAGCCTTTAAAGCATCCTGGGACAGATTCAACTAATTATATTTAGCAATCACACATTATCCTCAGGGTTTTCAACCAATACACATCACACTAACCAGGCACAGTCACAAGTTCATTTTTAAGAGAGATAGGATTAGCTTACAAACAAGGAACTAGCGCTAGTTCCTTGAGCCTCCTTTGCAACCGGTCATGCTCTTTTGATGGACTGGAGATGTTGAATCGTCACCCAACAGCCCCTCCTGGTGTTCATGACCGCTACTTGAACTTTCACCTCCAAAGGTTCCTCCTTTCACCATCTCTTTAACTCGCCAGCTTCAGTAACAAGGGAAATCACTCTTCTTGAAGTATCTCCTCTTGGACAGAAGGAAAGGCACGCCTTGTATAGACTGGAACAGGAAGGAACCGCCATGATAAACCTCCATAATAGCTTCAGACATCTTCTTCTTGAAGAGAGAGAGCTGGCTGGACAGATCTTCATGGTTTGGCTTCATGGTGAGACAGACTTGTGACTTGAATGCGGAAGCTACAGCTCAGGTTCTGATGAACCTGGCTCTGATACCATATGAGATTTGAGAGCTCTGGCTGTGTATGTGTATGAGAAGCCATTAGAGGCAAAGAATAAGGTCTTGAACTAGTTGAATAAGAGGTCTGATGAAACTAGTATGAACTTGAATCAGAAACAAAGAGACTTAGAGAGATTAAGAGATTAGAGACTAAGAAAGGGGTAGATTAAGGGAATCTGATCAAGAACACACTTTTATATTTATGAAGGAGATGGGGAAAACCCCCATACTCTCTTAAGAGAGTTACAAACGCCCATGAGGTCTTTATATAGGTTTTACACTCTTGCAAACTCATAAACCTATATCTAATGGATAGAAATAACTTAAGAGGAATGGATGGTGAGGATGAGTTGGTCTTGTTGTGATCTGAGTGATGTGTGCTGATTGGATGAGCTAAGCTGGCTCACTTTAATTCAAACCAGGCTGTGCTGTGATTGGCTCTCCTTAGGCTCCTTTGTATCTGTCTACAGATCAGTCTAGGTGCATGGTCGTGGCTGCTCTTCCTTTACAGCAACAGCCAGCCTGTCCATGCCCCAAAGTAACCAATCAGCTCCACACAGCATCTTCTTGATTCCCTTTGACTAGATTCAAACCTTGGTGCCTCACATCCTGAATAGTGATCCAAATAGTGAATAGTCAACCTGAATAGTGACTAGTGATTCACTATTCACTTTTACACCAACTTGCCCAAACTTCTCCAATCTTACTGTGGTAACTCTCCAAAGTTACTGTGGTAACTTTGGAGTTACTGTCTGACCCAAATCTTCTCTAAATGGTGTCTAAGTCCCTCCTGGACTTAACCCTATCTTTGCACACTCATCAGACCACTTCTGAAGCCTTAAGACTCTCCCAAAGCCTTAACATACAACCTCTGAAGATCTTGCCATGTCTTTGCACAAGCACCAACTCAACTCATCACTTTTGCTTCTCCACTTCTTCTCTTCAAGTTAACACTAAGCATGTGGAGTCAAGGGAAGAGGCTCCTCATTTCAAACTCAGCCAATGAGAGAGTGATCGTGTGTGAGGCATCTTGGACTGAGATGCTTTGCCTTTCCAGCCTGTCACAGCCTGTCAAGGCTCTCCACCTTATCCACAACCTTATCCTAACCTCAGCGCACACTCCTCTCTTCCTGGTAAGTTTCCCTTTACCCATTTCACTCTCAAGTAACTCCTTTCACTCAGGTAACTTCCTTTTAACCCTTTTTACCACAGTAACAAATATTTACTGTGGTAACTTTCTCCACCCAAGTAACTTCAACCCTCCATAACTACTCCTCATCTCAACACTCCCCCTCAAGCTTAGCTTTTTGAAAGTCTAAGCTTGGACAGCCATGAGATCTTCCTCATTAAAAACCTCACTAAGGAAAACCCATTGGGACAAAACCTTAATGAGGGAAAAAGAGTAAAGATCTCACAGCTAAGGGGATCAGCTCCTTCTCTTCCCAAGATCTATGAGTCCCAATCTGATGTGAATGGACTCCAAGTCTTTTGTCTCGCAGCCTTGGTGAATACATCAGCCAACTGATCTTCACTTCTAGTATAGCAAGGCAAGATCACTCCTAGCACAATCATCTGTCTCACTTTGTGGCAATCAACCTCAATGTGCTTGGTTCTCTCATGGAACACCGAGTTGGATGCAATGTGAATAGCAGCTTGATTGTCACAATGCATTGTCATTGGAGTGGCTTGATCAATCTCCAAGTGCTTCAAGATGCCTTTGATCCACACCAACTCGTTTGTAAGCTTCAGCATGGCTCTATACTCAGCTTCAGCACTTGAACATGACACCACCTTCTGCTTCTTGCTCTTCCAAGTCACCAAGTTGCCTCCAATGAATGTGCAATAGCCGGTAGTTGATCTCCTATCAGCTCTATCTCCTGCCCAATCAGCATCACAATACCCCACCACTTCTGTGCTTCCATTGCATCCCATCCAAACCCCTTGATCCGGCGAGCCATTCAGATACATAAGTAGCCTCTCTACCATGCGCCAATGATGTTCCTTGGGAAGCTGCATGTGTTGACTCACCTGGTTCACAGCAAAACATATATCAGGCCTTGTGATGGTAAGGTAAATCAATTTGCCAACAAGTGTTCTATAGAGTTTAGGATCATGAAATGGCTTGCTGTCTTCAATCTCCCCCTCTCTTGGTACTTTGTAGCCATCCTCCATTGGCATCCTTGCTGTCTTGCCTCCATAAGCACCTGCACCTTTCAAAAGATCAAGTGTATACTTCCTTTGGGACATGAACAAACCTTCCTTGGATCTTCAAATCTCAATTCCAAGGAAGTATTTCATTTCTCCCAAGTCTTTGATTTCAAACATAGACTTTAGAAACTCCTTGGTTGCTTTGATACCTTCCTTATCACTCCCAGTGATAATGATATCATCCACATACACAAGGAGAGCAACCATACCTGAGGGTGTCGTTATGAGATTAAGAGATCCTTAGAGTAAACAGAATAAAGAGAGTGTTTAGGAAGTGATTAAGAGAAGTTTGTGAAAGATTAGGAGACTAGATAGAGCCGTTTAGTGTCTAAGAGAAAAGCATAGTGTCTAAGAGATTAGAGAGACTCAAACTGCATAATCTTCATTAGGGTTGATGAGTTACAATATATAGAGAGAGCATACAAGGGTTTTCGAAATCAAGAGAAGACTAAAGCATGTGAGGTCAATCAGGAGAGGATAAGCTCATTTGGACTGGCCAATTAGCTTCTCCACATGCGCGGAGTATCTGGCATCTTGGACCGAGATGCTCTTGCCTTTCCAGCTGTTCCAGCCTGTCAAGGCGCGCTCTACCTTATCCCTAAACGGTCTGATGCCTCAAGGTAAGTTCCTTCCCTTTACCTTAGTTACCGTGTTACTTGGCTGATGCAAGGTAAGTCTTGGTCGATGCTGGATGGTACGGACTGTACGGCTTGTACGGCCTTGTACGGACGTCCGTACCATGCTCTCCCTAAACTCTCTCAAGCTTCCTCATCTCCTTTCCTCTTCAACTCCTTAGCTCTTCATACATATATATTCAGCTCAACTCAACACTCCCCCTCAAGCTTAGCTTTGTATAAGTCTAAGCTTGGACAGCCACAAGATCTTCCTCATTAAAAACCTCACCAAAGAAAACCCAATGGGATAAAACTTTGATGAGGGAAAAAGAGTAAAGACCTTGCAGCTAAGGGGATTAGCTCCTTCTCTTCCCAAGATCAATGAGGCCCAACCTGATGTGAATGGACTCCATTGTCTTCTGTCTTGCAGCCTTGGTGAACACATCCGCTAGCTGATCTTCACTCCTTGTGTAACATGGCAAGATCACCCCTAGCACAATCATCTGCCTCACCTTGTGACAATCAACTTCAATGTGCTTGGTCCTCTCATGAAACACCGAGTTGGATGCAATGTGGATGGCAGCTTGATTGTCACAATGCATTGTCATTGGAGTTGCTTGATCGATCTCCAAGTGCTTCAAGATGCCTTTGATCCATACCAACTCGTTGGTGAGCTTCAGCATGGCTCTATACTCGGCTTCTGCACTTGAACATGACACTACCTTCTGCTTCTTGCTCTTCCAAGTCACCAAGTTGCCTCCAATGAATGTGCAATAGCCTGTGGTTGATCTCCTGTCTGCTCTATCACCAGCCCAATCCGCATCACAATATCCCACCACTTCAGTGCTTCCATTGCAGCCCATCCATACTCCTTGATCAGGTGAGCCGTTGAGATACATCAAGATCCTCTCCACCATGTGCCAGTGATGTTCCTTAGGCACTTGCATGTGTTGACTCACCTGATTCACAGCAAAGCAGATGTCAGGTCTAGTTATAGTAAGATAAATCAATTTGCCAACTAGTTTTCTATAGAGTTTAGGATCCTGATAAGGTTTGCTGTCTTCAATCTCCCCCTCTCGTGGGACTTTGTAGCCATCCTCCATAGGCATCCTTGCTGTCTTGCCTCCATAAGCACCTGCACCTTTCAAAAGATCAAGTGTATATTTCCTTTGGGACATGAACAAACCTTCCTTGGATCTACATATCTCAATTCCAAGGAAGTATTTCATTTCTCCCAAGTCTTTAATCTCAAACATGGATTTAAGAAACTCCTTGGTTGCTATGATACCTTCCTTATCACTCCCTGTGATAATGATATCATCAACATACACAAGGAGAGCAATCATACCTGAGGGAGTCGTGAGAGTGAAGAGAGTGTGATCTAGTTCAGACTTCTTGAAGCCTCGGCCATTCAGAGTAGTGCTCAACTTGTTGTACCAAGCCCTTGGTGATTGCTTCAGTCCATAGATGGCTTTCTTCAATCTCAGTACATTCCCACTCTTTACTAAGTGTTCAAGGCCTGGAGGTGGATGCATATACACTTCATCCTCAAGTTCACCTTGTAGAAACGCATTCTTCACATCCATTTGCCATAACCCCCATCCAAGATTCACAGCCAAGCTTAGTACAATCCGGATTGTGTGGAGTTTAGCTACTGGTGCAAAGGTTTCTATGTAATCTTCTCCATAAGTTTGAGTGAACCCTCTTGCAACTAGTCTTGACTTCTTCCTCTCAACCTTTCCATCCGCTTTGTACTTGATTGTGAATATCCATCTACTAGTCACAGCCTTCTTCCCTTTTGGTAACTCACTCTCATACCATGTATCATTCTTGATCATCGCTCCTGCCTCATCTCCAACTGATTCCTTCCATTCTTTATCTTTCATTGCTTCTTCATAGCTTCTTGGGATGTGATTCTCATCCAAGTTTACCATGAACGCGCAATGTGCTTCTGGATATTGAGCAAAGGAGCACACGGCTTGAGAAGGATGCTCCACAGCTTGGGCATTGTAGTACACTCTCGTGTTTACCCAACTGGAAGGATCCTTCCTTATCCTTGTACTCCTTCTTAGTGGCTGCACAACTGGTTCTTCTTCCTGTTGTTCTTCTACCACTTCATCTTGAGAAGGTGTTTGTGTCACACCATGATCATGTCCATGACCATCCGAGCCTATGCTCTCTTCTCCTTCATTCTCTACTCCTCCTTCATCTTGGTTGGCCTCTTGCATAGGCTCCTCATGCTCCTCTCCTCCCTCATGATCAAGGTGGGATGGTGAACCAACTTCAGGAGGTGTAGTTGCGTGATTCCTCGGATCCTGGGATGTACTGATTCCAAGACCTTCAAGAATGATCCGCAAGGTGGTGGCCTTGTCTGATGTTAAGTCCTTCAGGTCTTCTTGATTCTTTTCTTCATAGTATCCTCTATCTTCCAAGAACTTCACATCTCTAGATACAAGAACTCTCCTTGCTATAGGATCATAGCATTTGTATCCTTTCTGTGTAGCTGAGTATCCTATGAACACAGCCTTAGTGCTTCTTGCTTCTAGCTTGTTGATCATCTCTCCTGGTTTGAGGACAAAGCATAGGCATCCAAAGACTCGCAAGTAATCAAGAGCTGGCTTGTACCTGTTCAGAACTTCAAATGGAGCCTTCTCATTCAGAACTTTGGTTGGAGTTCTGTTTATCAGGTAACAAGCAGTGGCAACCGCATCACTCCAAAATCTCTTTGGAACATTACTCTGAAACATAAGTGACCTTGCCACTTCCATGAGATGCCTATTCTTCCTCTCAGCCACTCCATTTTGCTGTGGAGTATAAGGACAGCTTGTTTGATGTAGAATCCCATGTTGTGATAGGTGTTGCTTGAATGCATGACTCGTGTACTCTCCTCCATTATCTGATCTCAAAATTTTAATCTTAGCATGATAATGGTTAGTTACATAAGTTTGAAAATTCCTAAATGCATCAAGTACCCTATCTTTGGTCTGAATTAAGGTTAACCAGGTGTATTTGGATTTTTCATCAATGAATGTGACAAAATACTTATAACTATCTCTAGATAAGCAAGGGGCACAGCTTCAACACCTTCAAGACTACTCGCGTGTAGCTTCAAAGACGTTTAGCTTGTAACTCTCTAAAGATCAAACCCCAGATTCAAATGAACCTGGCTCTGATACCATATGAGATTAAGAGATCCTTAGAGTAAACAGAATAAAGAGAGTGTTTAGGAAGTGATTAAGAGAAGTTTGTGAAAGATTAGGAGACTAGATAGAGCCGTTTAGTGTCTAAGAGAAAAGCATAGTGTCTAAGAGATTAGAGAGACTCAAACTGCATAATCTTCATTAGGGTTGATGAGTTACAATATATAGAGAGAGCATACAAGGGTTTTCGAAATCAAGAGAAGACTAAAGCATGTGAGGTCAATCAGGAGAGGATAAGCTCATTTGGACTGGCCAATTAGCTTCTCCACATGCGCGGAGTATCTGGCATCTTGGACCGAGATGCTCTTGCCTTTCCAGCTGTTCCAGCCTGTCAAGGCGCGCTCTACCTTATCCCTAAACGGTCTGATGCCTCAAGGTAAGTTCCTTCCCTTTACCTTAGTTACCGTGTTACTTGGCTGATGCAAGGTAAGTCTTGGTCGATGCTGGATGGTACGGACTGTACGGCTTGTACGGCCTTGTACGGACGTCCGTACCATGCTCTCCCTAAACTCTCTCAAGCTTCCTCATCTCCTTTCCTCTTCAACTCCTTAGCTCTTCATACATATATATTCAGCTCAACTCAACAGTCGTGAGTGTAAAGAGAGTGTGATCCAATTCTGACTTCTTGAAGCCTCGGCCATTCAGAGTTGTGCTCAACTTGTTATACCAAGCTCTTGGTGATTGCTTCAACCCATAAATGGCTTTCTTTAGCCTCAGTACATTCCCTCTCTTCACTAGATGTTCCAGACCTGGTGGAGGATACATATAGACTTCATCCTCAAGCTCTCCTTGTAGAAATGCATTCTTTACATCCATTTGCCACAATCCCCATCCAAGGTTCACAGCCAAGCTTAAAACAATCCTAATGGTGCGTAGCTTGGCTACTGGTGCAAATGTCTCAATGTAATCCTCTCCATATGTCTTGTTGAAATGAGTTGAGTATAAGCAAGGGAAGTGATTGGGGTATAAGGAAGCATTAGGAGAAGGATGGGTTAAGGAAAGGATGAGGTATGAAGTCGACCAGTCCGTACAATCCGTACTGGCCGTACTGGCCGTACAAGCCTTACCTTCCCGGGTCGACTTCATCATCAACCAAAACTTACCATCCTTACCCAAGTTACTTTGGAGTTACCGTGAGTGTTAAGAAGCCTTGTGACCGTTGAAAGGAAGAAAGGAGACGCGGAGAAGACAGGCTGGCATAGCTGTAAAGTGATCAGCATCTTGGAATATGCTGAAAGTGTGTGAAGCATTCCATTGGCTAGTTCAAACCATCCGCTCCCTTTAGCTTTGACTACACATGCTTTACCTTATCTCTTAAGCTGAAACCCTAGTCTTTTCTTTGCTATATATTGTAACTCTTGGTGATTAATGAAAGATAACACGAGTTTATGAGTCTCTCTCTCTAGTTCATCATGATAATCTCATACACTTCTCTTAAACACTCTAATCTCTCTTGAATCTCTCTTAAACTACTCAATACCTTTCTTATTCTCTAAAATCATATGGTATCAGAGCCAGGTTGGCTTTGGTATTGAGATCTTGTGTTCTTCAGCTTCAGATAAACATTCTTTCTTGTGAGATTCTAAACAAAGTTCAAGCAAATCAAGATGGGAGGAAACAAGGTTATCACGGTTCCGATTTCACTCAAGGGTGGGGGAAACTACCTGTTGTGGTCTAGGCTTGTGAAGACAGCCATTGGGAGGCTAGGGTTATGGGGTCACATCACAGATGAAGCTCCAGCACCAGTGGCCAGTGAGGAAGAAGGTGGAAGAGAGCTCGCGGTTGCTGATGGAAAGAAGTGGATTCAAGATGACTTGATGGTGCTATCTGTGCTGCAAGGATCACTTGAAGAACATCTCTTGGAAGCCTACAGCTACTGCGAGACTCCAAAACACCTGTGGGAGGTACTCCAAAAGACTTTTGGGAACGTTACCAATCTAAACCGTGTGTATGAGATCAAGAAAGCTATCAACACACTGGTACAAGATGGAGAGGAGTTCACCAAGCATTTGGGCAAGTATAGATCCTTGTGGTCTGAGCTTGAATCATTGAGGCCAAGCACGGCTGATCAAGAGCTACTCATGGAGAGGAGGGAGCAGGATCAGGTGTTTGGGTTGCTGTTGACGTTGGATCCTCCGTTCAACGATGTGATCAAGCACATGCTGAGGATGCCAAGTCTTCCATCCATGGAGGAAGTGTGTGCGCAGCTCCAGAAGGAGGAAGGGTCCCTTGGTCTCTTCGGAAGCAAGGGAGACTTAGCTCTAGCCAACAAGGCTGAGGAAGGAGTGCAAGCTAACCGTGCAGCATACAAGACTGATGAGAGAAAGTATGGTGATGAGAGGAGGTTTGGAGGCAACTGTGATCACTGCAAGAAGCCGGGACACAAGAGGAGCCAGTGCTGGATCCTTCATCCCCATCTCAAGCCGGCCAAGTTCAACAAGGATCGAGAAGCCAGAGCTAACCTGTCTACTGAAGCAAGTGAAGCCGGTCCCTCAGGAGCGGGCTCAAGTGCACAAGTGGGTGAAAGCGCAGGCAAGGCAATGGCAACTCACTACACGGCCGCAAGGAGTTTGGAGCATGAAGTGATCCGCAAATCTGACATAGATGCCCTCATCAAAGCTCTTAAGGAGTCTGGTACATTCGGAAACACTCTTGGTTACTCATATACTGCTCACATGATGCCTAGGAATGAGAATAGGTTGATAGATATCATTGAGACATTAAAACTGAGAAATGAATCACCTAGAACTCATCTTGCTAGAGGCATAAAACCATTGATTGTTGACTCTGGTGCATCTCATCACATGATTAGTGATGATAGCTTAATCAAAAACATAGAACCTGCTCATGGACATGTAATGATTGCAAATGGAGATAGAATTCCCATTAAAGGTGTAGGAGACTTAAAGCTATTTGATAAGAACTCTAAAGCATTTTACATGCCTGATTTTACTTCTAATCTCTTATCTGTTAAAAGATGTACCAATGATCTACAATGCAATGTTATCTTTAGTCCTAACAATGTGACATTTCAGGATATTGAGAGCAATAAGTTGATCGGACAAGGAGTAACCAAGGGGGATCTTTATGTACTTGAAGACATTAACCCCATTTCTAGTTGTTTGCTGAGTTCTGTTTTAAGTAAAGGTGCATTATGGCATTCTAGGCTAGGACATCCACATGTTAGAGCCTTAAGCTTAATGTTTCCAGGTGTCATGTTTAAAAATAATGATTGTGAGGCTTGTATTTTGGGAAAACATTGTAAGACTGTTTTTAAAAGATCTACTACTATCTATGATAAGTGTTTTGATCTTGTTCACTCTGATGTATGGACTGCTCCCTGCTTATCTAGAGATAATTACAAGTACTTTGTCACATTTATAGATGAGAAATCTAAATACACCTGGATAACACTCATTAAAACAAAGGATAGGGTTCTTGATGCATTTAAAAACTTCCAATCATATGTATCTAACCAGTATAATGCAAAGATTAAGATTTTCAGGTCAGATAATGGTGGAGAGTATACTGGCAATGCATTCAAGAGTCACCTAGCTCAACATGGGATCCTACATCAGACTAGTTGTCCATACACTCCTCAACAGAATGGTGTAGCTGAGAGAAAGAATAGACACCTAATGGAGGTGGCAAGGTCTATGATGTTTCATACAAGTGTGCCTAAGAGATTCTGGAGTGATGCTGTGATCTCGGCTTGTTATCTAATCAATAGGATACCAACCAAGATCCTGGAAGATCAAGCTCCTTATGAAGTTCTTAACAGAAGCAAACCTGTGCTGGATCACTTAAGAGTCTTTGGATGCGTGTGCTTTGTACTTGTACCCGGGGAGCTAAGGAATAAGCTAGAAGCAAAGAGCACAAGAGCCATGTTCATTGGCTACTCAACATCACAAAAGGGATACAAATGCTATGATTCAGAAGCCAGGAGAGTTCTTGTGTCTAGAGATGTGAAGTTCTTGGAGGATAAGAGCTTTTATGGAGATAGAAAGTGGGAAGATCTTGAAGATTTGTCTCAACCATCTGATCGAGCTACAAGTCTTAGGCGTGTACTGGAAGGACTTGGAATCAACATGTCCCAGGATCAGCAACCATCAAGGGAGAATGAAGCTGAAGAACCATCACACCATGATCATGAGGGGGGAAATGAGGCTGAGCCTGAAGATCATGAGGATCAAGACTCAGATAGTCATGGTCAAGGTGTGATACAAAGAGAGGAAGAACAGGAAGAATCCATTCAAGAAGATCATGTGGAACCAAATGGAGAAGAAAGAGAAGCAGTTCAGCCTACGGTGGTCCAGCCTACGGTGGTGGAAGTGGAACAAGCCCCATTAAGGAGAAGCACACGGCTAAAGAGAGATGCTTCCAACTGGGTAAACACGAGAGTGTACTACAATGCTCAGGCTGTGAAGCATCCCTCTCAGGCTGTGTGCTCGTTTGCAAGTTACCCAAAGGAACATTGTGCATTCATTACAAGCTTAGATGAGAGCAGTGTACCAAGGTCATATGAGGAAGCAATGTTACATGAAGATTGGAAAGAATCAGTGGGTGATGAAGCAAATGCTATGATAAAGAATGACACTTGGTTTGAGAGTGAGCTGCCAAGAGGGAAGAAGGCAGTAACAAGCAAGTGGATATTCACTATCAAGTATCTACCTGATGGAACTATTGAGAGGAAGAAGACAAGATTGGTGGCTAGAGGATACACTCAAACATATGGGGAAGACTACATTGATACCTTTGCTCCTGTTGCCAAACTCCATACCATAAGAATTGTACTATCTCTTGCTGTGAATCTTGAGTGGGAGCTGTGGCAGATGGATGTGAAGAATGCTTTTCTTCAAGGAGAGCTAGAGGATGAAGTGTATATGCATCCTCCACCAGGTCTAGAGCACCTTGTGAAACCTGGAAATGTATTGAGACTCAAGAAGGCTATCTATGGGTTGAAGCAATCTCCTAGAGCATGGTATAACAAACTAAGCACTACCTTAAATGGGCGTGGGTTCAAGAAGTCTGAATTGGATCACACTCTCTTCACTCTCACTACACCCTCAGGTATTATCTGTCTACTTGTATATGTGGATGACATTATCATAACAGGTAGTGATAAGGCTGGTATAAAAGCCACCAAGGAGTTTTTGAAATCTGTGTTTGAAATCAAAGACTTAGGAGAAATGAAATACTTCCTTGGAATTGAGTTGTGTAGATCTAAGGAAGGATTGTTCATTTCCCAAAGGAAGTATACACTTGATCTTTTGAAAGATGCAGGTATACAAGGAGATAAGACAGCAAAGATGCCTCTTGAAGATGGATACAAGATTCCACGTGAGGGGGAGATTGAAGATAGCAAGGTCTTTCATGATCCAAAGCTATACAGGAAGCTGGTAGGGAAGCTCATCTACCTCACCATCACAAGACCAGACATTTGCTTTGCTGTGAACCAAGTGAGCCAGCATATGCAAGTCCCAAAGGATCATCACTGGCGCATGGTGGAGAGACTGCTCTTGTATCTGAACGGGACATCAAGCCTTGGAGTTTGGATGGGATGCAACAAGAGTACTGAAGTAGTGGGATATTGTGATGCGGATTGGGCTGGAGATAGAGCAGATAGAAGATCAACCACCGGCTACTGTACATTCATTGGAGGCAACTTGGTGACTTGGAAGAGCAAGAAGCAGAAGGTGGTGTCTTGTTCAAGTGCTGAAGCTGAGTATAGAGCAATGCTGAAGCTTACCAATGAGTTGGTATGGATCAAAGGGATCTTGAAGCATGTGGAGATAGAGCAAGCAGCCCCAATGACTATGCATTGTGATAATCAAGCGGCTATACACATAGCAACCAACTCAGTCTTCCATGAGAGAACCAAGCACATTGAAGTTGATTGTCACAAGGTGAGGCAGATGATTGCCTTGGGAGTGATATTGCCATGCTATACAAGGAGTGAGGATCAACTTGCGGATGTGTTCACCAAAGCTGCAAGACAAAAGACTATGGAGTCCATTCACATCAGATTGGGGCTCATAGATCTTTCACCAAGGAGCTGATCCCCTCTGCCATGAGGTCTTTACTCTTTTTCCCTCATCAAGGTTTTGTCCCAATGGGTTTTCCTTGGTGAGGTTTTTAATGAGGAAGATCTCATGGCTGTTCCAAGCTTGAATGGATTCTAGGATTCAAGCTTGAGGGGGAGTGTTGAAATGAGTTGAGTATAAGCAAGGGAAGTGATTGGGGTATAAGGAAGCATTAGGAGAAGGATGGGTTAAGGAAAGGATGAGGTATGAAGTCGACCAGTCCGTACAATCCGTACTGGCCGTACTGGCCGTACAAGCCTTACCTTCCCGGGTCGACTTCATCATCAACCAAAACTTACCATCCTTACCCAAGTTACTTTGGAGTTACCGTGAGTGTTAAGAAGCCTTGTGACCGTTGAAAGGAAGAAAGGAGACGCGGAGAAGACAGGCTGGCATAGCTGTAAAGTGATCAGCATCTTGGAATATGCTGAAAGTGTGTGAAGCATTCCATTGGCTAGTTCAAACCATCCGCTCCCTTTAGCTTTGACTACACATGCTTTACCTTATCTCTTAAGCTGAAACCCTAGTCTTTTCTTTGCTATATATTGTAACTCTTGGTGATTAATGAAAGATAACACGAGTTTATGAGTCTCTCTCTCTAGTTCATCATGATAATCTCATACATCTTCTCTTAAACACTCTAATCTCTCTTGAATCTCTCTTAAACTACTCAATACCTTTCTTATTCTCTAAAATCATATGTCTGAGTGAACCCTCTTGCTACTGGTCTAGTCTTTTTCCTCTCAATCGACCCATCAGCCTTGTACTTGATTGTAAAGATCCATCTACTAGACACAGCTTTCTTCCCTTTTGGTAGTTCACTCTCATACCATGTATCATTCTTTATCATAGCTCCTGCCTCAGCTCCTACTGATTCCTTCCATTCCTTATCCTCCATTGCCTCTTCATAGCTTCTTGGAATGTGATTCTCATCCAAGTTTACCATGAATGCGCAATGTGCTTCTGGATATTGAGCAAAAGAACACACGGCCTGAGTAGGATGCTTCACAGCTTGGGCATTGTAGTACACTCTTGTGTTTACCCAACTGGAAGGATCCTTTCTCAGCCTTGTACTTCTTCTCAATACTGGCCCTTCTTGCGCCATCTCTTGTTCTTCTTCTTGTGGCAGCACACTTGTTTCAGATCTTTCTTCTCCTAGCTGACTTGCTTCAGCTCCTTCTCCCCTTAGCTGACTCTCTTCAGCTCCTTCTTCTTGATCATTTGATTCCACAGCTTGATCATGAGAGCCAGAACTCTCTTCTCTACTTGTTTCTTCATGGTTTGGAGTTCTTGTTTCATTCCCCCCCCTCATGCTCAAGGTTGGAAGTCTGATGATCCGGGACTGGGGTAGTGCTTCTCCCCCCTTGATGTCCTTGATTCATGTTGATTCCAAGGCCTTCTAGGATAATCCTCAAGGTTTCAGCTCTATCAGAGGTAAGATCCTTCAAGTCTTCTTGAATCTGTTCCTCATAATATCCTTTCTCTTCAACAAACTTCACTTCTCTAGATACTAACACCCTCCTTGTGTTAGGATCATAGCACTTGTATCCTTTCTGACTTGATGAGTATCCAATGAACATTGCCTTTGAACTCTTAGCTTCTAGCTTGTTTCTTATCTCTCCAGGCACCATCACAAAACACAAACACCCAAAGACCTTCATATGCTCGAGAGAAGGCTTGTACTGATTCAGTACCTCAAATGGTGATTGTCCTTGAAGGATCAGAGTTGGTGTCCTGTTGATGAGATAACACGCCGTAGCAACAGCATCACTCCAAAACTTCTTAGGCACATTGGATTGAAACATCATGGACCTGGCTACTTCCATCAAATGCCTGTTTTTCCTCTCAGCCACACCATTCTGTTGTGGTGTATAGGGACAGCTTGTCTGATGAAGAATTCCATGCTGAGCTAGGTGTAGCTTGAATGCTTGTCCTGTGTACTCTCCTCCATTATCTGACCTGAAAATCTTTATCTTGGCATTGTAATGGTTAGTCACATAGGATTGAAAATTTTCAAATGCATCAAGTACCCTATCTTTGGTTGGAATTAAAGTTAACCAGGTGTATTTGGATTTTTCATCAATGAAAGTTACATAATATTTATGGTTTTCTCTAGATAGGCAAGGTGCAGTCCAAACATCAGAATGAATAAGATCAAAACACTTTTCATAAACAGTAGTAGACTTGGTAAAGACAGTTCTACAATGCTTGCCTAAAATGCAAGCTTCACAATCATTATTCTCAAAGGAAACACCTGGCAACATCAGTTTTAAAGCCTTATTATGAGGGTGTCCTAATCTAGCATGCCACAATGCATTTTTACTTAAACCAGAACTAGAAACAGAAGTAAACGAGCAGCTATATCTAGAAACAGGAGTGAGATCTTCAAGTAAATATAGCTCTCCTTTAGTCACTCCCTTTCCAATCATCTTGCTGCTTTTAATATCCTGAAACTTCACATCATTAGGACTGAATATAACATTGCATTGCAAATCAGTAGCACATTTCTTAACAGATAACAAGTTTGATGTAAATTCAGGCATATAAAAAGCTTTAGTTTCTTTATCAAATAGTTTAAGACTTCCTATTCCTCTAATAGGAATCTTATCTCTGTTGAGATGAAGACCAAGAAGTGAAGAGATGGAGCTTTGGGGTTATTAGAGTGTTGAGGCTGAGACAGTAACTTTAAAGTTTTACCATGGTAACTTTTATTTTACCACAGTAACTTTGGAGTGGTAAGATAAAAGCATGGGAAGTTACCTTGAACCTATTTGGAGAAGGGATCACGTCCAAAGGGGAGCAAGGAGTGGTGTGGATAAGGTTTGGTCATAGCTGGAAAGGTGAAGCCACTTTACAGCCTGTCCAAGCATGTGAAGCATCTCAGCCTATTATCTGTATTGACCTCACATGCTTATAGGTCTGAGTTGAATTCATTGAACCTAGACATGAGTGTAATCTCTTTATCTCTTGTAAACATTCAGATGAATTAATCAATGGAGTTTTGAGTCTCTCTCTCTCTAGAATCTCTCTATTCTCTCTAAACTTTACTCTAATCTTCTCTGATTATTATTAAACACACTCTAATACACAAAAGTGTATATGGTATCAGAGCCAGGTTGCTCAAAAGGGGGTGAGTGTGTGATTTCTTTTTCGCAAATCTGGGTTCTTTCTTGAGTGTTCTTGGTGTTCTTGAGTGTTCTTGGTGAGTCTGGGTTATGTTCTTCAGTCACTAGGCTCGTTTGGATCTTTCTGATGGAAACAAACAACCTAGGCATGGAGATGAAGCATAGTTCTAGTATTCCATTGAAGCTTGAAGAGGAAACTGGTGGAAGTTGGTCAAGATGGGCGAAGGCAGTGTTGAGGAGCTGTGTGTTGTGGAGTAGTCATAAAAAGGGGAAGCCTTTGAGAAGGATGGCTACAGAAGCAGGTCAGGCGTGGAGTCTGAGGTATGAAGATAGAGTTGTTCAAGAAAACCATACAAGATGTGGGATTGAAGCAGCTCATGGGAGTAGATCCGATCTGAAGAAGGTCTGTGGAGTCAAGAGAGCTAACACAGACCTGAGAAGAAGAAAGGAAGAACTCCATCAGCTTGTGGGCAAGCTGAAATACTTGTGGAGAGAGTTGGATTTGTTGAGATCAAGAACATCAGATCCGGAGGTGATTCAAGAAAGGCTGGAGCAAGATGTAGTCTTGAGCCTTCTAGTGAGCTTAAACTCATCATATGGTCAGCTGATTATGCAAGTAGCCAAAGATGATGAGCGAGTAGATGTGGATGGGTTGTGTGAGCTTGTTCAGTCTTCATATAAAGTATATGAGAAGAGCAAGAGACTGATCAGGATCAGAGATGGTACAAGGTGTAAGAAGGGAAGATTGAGGAGACTGTCCAGGACTTGGGTCATGGTGAGAAAGACTCAGAGGAAGAGTAGACAGTGTGGATACTTTGGGAATGATATGGAGACAAGACTGGTTAAAGAGTTTGCGCAGCATGTGGTTAGAGGAGAGTGTTCCTACTCAGCCTATATGGGTAGTTCAGTAGAAGAAAGTGTGGTTATGAAGGGGCAAGGAACCAAAGGAGCAGATGATCCTATCACAAAGAAAGATTGGGATGGGTTTGTCAAGTATGTGTATGCTTTGGCTACGACCCGGAGACAAGGTGCTCCTGCCTTAGCATCCACATCCAAACCCATCATCATTGATTCTGGAGCAACACATCATATGATCAGTGATAGAAGTCTGATAAGTGAAGTCAAGGCTGCAACAGGGAGTGTCATGATAGCTAATGGTGCTAGGATCCCAATAGAAGGAGTGGGAAACCTCAAGCTGTTTGAGAAGAACTCACCTGCATTCTACCTGCCTCAGTTCACTTCAAATCTGATATCAGTGAAGAAGGCCACAGTTGATCTTGATTGTCAAGTAGTATTCAGGCCAAATGAAGTTGAGTTTCAAGATTTGAAGACTGGGAGAGTTATTGGTAGAGGAGACAGCAAGAATCAGTTATATCATCTCCAAACAGCTAAGACCTCTAACCCTATTGATTCTGTATGCTTGAGTAGTACTGCTGATAGGTGTGATAGTATTACTTGGCATGCTAGATTAGGACATCCTCATGCTCGTGCAATTGAATTGATTATGCCTAATATGTCATTCAATCACTTGGAATGTGAAGCTTGCATCTTAGGGAAGCATTGTAGAACTGTTTTCCCCACATCAGAGACCATATATGCAAATTGCTTTGATCTTGTTCATTCTGATGTGTGGACAGCCCCTTGTATGTCTAGAGAAAACCAGAAGTACTTTGTGACATTCATAGATGAGAAGTCTAAGTATACATGGATCACATTGCTGCCATCTAAGGATAGAGTTTTTGAGGCTTTTGTCAACTTCCAAGCATATGTAACTAACCATTACAATGCTACTGTGAAGGTACTACGGTCTGATAATGGAGGAGAATACACCAGTCATGCCTTCAAGAATCACTTGGCTAAACATGGGATAGTGCATCAGACCAGTTGTCCTTACACACCACAGCAGAATGGGGTAGCTGAGAGGAAGAATAGGCATCTGATGGAGGTGGCTAGATCCATGATGTATCATGCTAATGTTCCAAAGAGGTTTTGGGGTGATGCTGTTCAGACTGCATGCTATCTTATCAATCGGATTCCAACTAAGGTATTGAAGAATCTGTCTCCTTTTGAGGTGCTGAACAAGAGCAAGCCATACATAGATCATCTGCGTGTCTTTGGATGCCTATGTTATGTCTGGATTCCAGGAGAACAGAGAAACAAGTTGGAGGCAAAGAGTACTAAAGCAATGCTCATTGGGTACTCAGTAACTCAGAAGGGGTACAAGTGCTATGATCCAGCAACTAGGAGAGTGTTGGTATCTAGAGATGTTAAGTTTATAGAGGCAAAGGGTTATTATGAAGAAAAGAATTGGGAAGACTTGGAAGATCTGTCTCAAGAACCAAGAAACATGGCAGAGAATCTGAGGAACATCTTGGAAAGGCTTGGGGTAAACATGTCCCAAGAGAAGGTTAGAGAAGCTGAAAGAACTACCCCTCTTGATCATGAGGGGGGAAATGAGTCTGAATCAGGAGTGCAAGAGCAGCACCAAGGGGATTCAGGTCATCATGATCAAGATGTGACACAAGAAGTAGGGAATTTTCCTCAGGTGGATGAGCAGGGAGAGGTTCATGATCAAGAGGAGGTGAGTGAGACAGAAACAGAGGTTCAAGCAGAGGTTCAAGCTGAGGATCAGGTTCAGGCTTTGCGGAGGAGCACAAGGATAAAGAGGGATGCTTCCAACTGGGTAAACACGAGAGTGTACTACAATGCCCAGGCTGTGGAGCATCCTTTTCAAGCCGTGTGTTCCTTTGCAGAATATCCAGAAGAGCACATGGTGTTTATGTGTAACTTGGATGAGAATGAGATACCAAGATCTTATGAAGAAGCTATGAAGCACAAGGTTTGGAGAGATTCAGTAGGAGATGAAAGGGATGCAATGATCAGGAATGACACTTGGTATGAGAGTGAGTTACCTAAAGGGAAGAAGGCAGTTTCAAGCAGATGGATCTTCACCATCAAGTATCTTGCAAATGGGAAGATAGATAGGTGCAAGACCAGGCTGGTTGCAAGAGGATTTACACAGACTTATGGGGAAGATTACATTGATACTTTTGCACCAGTGGCCAAGCTTCACACAATTCGAATTGTGTTATCCATTGCAACAAACTTGGAGTGGGATTTGTGGCAAATGGATGTGAAGAATGCTTTCTTGCAAGGTGAACTTGAAGATGAAGTATACATGCATCCGCCTCCTGGTCTTGAGCATCTAGTAAAGCCAGGGAATGTTTTGAGATTGAAGAAGGCAATATATGGGCTGAAACAGTCACCTAGAGCTTGGTACAGGAAGTTGAGTACAACACTCAATGGGAGAGGCTTTAGGAAGTCTGAACTAGATCACACTCTCTTCACCTTGACAGGACCTTCAGGGACCATTGTGATTCTAGTGTATGTGGATGATTTGATTATCACAGGAAGTGATAAGGCAGGGATTCAGGCCACTAAGGAGTTTCTCAAATCTGTGTTTGACATCAAGGATTTGGGAGAGATGAAGTATTTTCTGGGCATTGAGATATGCAGATCAAAAGAGGGTTTGTTTATGTCTCAAAGGAAGTATACTATGGATATGTTGAAGGAGACTGATGTGCTTGGAGGAAAGATAGCTAAGACACCTCTTGAGGAGGGGTATAAGGTTCTGCGTGAGGGGGAGGTTGAAGAGAAGCAGTTGTTTGATGATGCTAAGCTGTATAGGAAGATGGTTGGCAAGCTGATCTACTTGACTATCACAAGACCTGATATATGTTTTGCTGTGAATCAAGTAAGTCAGCATATGCAGGCACCAAAGGTACATCACTGGAAGATGGTTGATAGGATACTGAGGTATTTGAGTGGCACGCCTGGTCAAGGAGTTTGGATGGGTTGTAATGGCAGTACAGAAGTGGTTGGGTATTGTGATGCTGATTGGGCAGGAGATAGAGTGGACAGGAGATCAACTACTGGGTATTGTACATTCATTGGAGGGAACCTGGTTACTTGGAAAAGTAAGAAGCAGAAGGTCATCTCCTGTTCAAGTGCTGAGGCTGAGTACAGGGCTATGCTGAAGCTAACAAACGAATTGGTATGGATCAAGGGTATCTTGAAGCATTTGGAGATTGAGCAGAGTACTCCTATGACAATGCACTGTGACAATCAAGCAGCTATCCACATTGCTTCTAACTCAGTCTTTCATGAGAGGACAAAGCATATAGAAGTTGATTGCCACAAGGTGAGGCAGATGATTATACTTGGAGTGATACTGCCATGTTATACAAGAAGTGAAGATCAGCTTGCAGATGTGTTTACTAAGGCAGCGAGATTAAAGACAATGGAGTCCATACTATCAAGGCTTGGACTCATTGATCTTACTCCAAGGAGCTGAGCCCCTTAACCATGGAGTCTCCACTCTTTTTCCCTCATCAAGGTTTTATCCCACTGGGTTTTCCTTGGTGAGGTTTTTAATGAGGGAGGTCTTCATGGTTTCCAAGCTAGACAAGTTCTCTTAGTCTAGCTTGAGGGGGAGTGTTGAGATGAAGACCAAGAAGTGAAGAGATGGAGCTTTGGGGTTATTAGAGTGTTGAGGCTGAGACAGTAACTTTAGAGTTTTACCATGGTAACTTTTATTTTACCACAGTAACTTTGGAGTGGTAAGATAAAAGCATGGGAAGTTACCTTGAACCTATTTGGAGAAGGGATCACGTCCAAAGGGGAGCAAGGAGTGGTGTGGATAAGGTTTGGTCATAGCTGGAAAGGTGAAGCCACTTTACAGCCTGTCCAAGCATGTGAAGCATCTCAGCCTATTATCTGTATTGACCTCACATGCTTATAGGTCTGAGTTGAATTCATTGAACCTAGACATGAGTGTAATCTCTTTATCTCTTGTAAACATTCAGATGAATTAATCAATGGAGTTTTGAGTCTCTCTCTCTCTAGAATCTCTCTATTCTCTCTAAACTTTACTCTAATCTTCTCTGATTATTATTAAACACACTCTAATACACAAAAGTGTATAATCTCCATTAGCAATCAGTACATTTCCATTCATTGGCACAATGTTTTTAATTAAGCTAGTGTCACTTATCATATGATGAGATGCACCTGAATCAATCACTAATGGCTTAATGTCATGAGAACTAGCAATATGAGCAAGGATACTAGATGGTTTGAATGCATGATCATTTCTAGCAAAGTTTGCAATCCTAGATTGATTTACCATTTCTATCAAGCTCTCATGCATCCTATCAGTTCTAGTTAGATTCTCATAGTTCTCTACCACCCTAGCACCAAAAGAATACCCAAAGATGTTACCATTCTCCTTGAACATCTTAATGAGAGCATCAAGGTCGGATCTCCTTAGATACTCTTGATCATTGTTCCCACGGTTGCTTGATGCTCCAGTGTAGGCTACAAGAGACTTTCTGTTGAGTTGAGCTGAATATATATGTATGAAGAGCTAAGGAGTTGAAGAGGAAAGGAGATGAGGAAGCTTGAGAGAGTTTAGGGAGAGCATGGTACGGACGTCCGTACAAGGCCGTACAAGCCGTACAGTCCGTACCATCCAGCATCGACCAAGACTTACCTTGCATCAGCCAAGTAACACGGTAACTAAGGTAAAGGGAAGGAACTTACCTTGAGGCATCAGACCGTTTAGGGATAAGGTAGAGCGCGCCTTGACAGGCTGGAACAGCTGGAAAGGCAAGAGCATCTCGGTCCAAGATGCCAGATACTCCGCGCATGTGGAGAAGCTAATTGGCTAGTCCAAATGAGCTTATCCTCTCCTGATTGACCTCACATGCTTTAGTCTTCTCTTGATTTCGAAAACCCTTGTATGCTCTCTCTATATATTGTAACTCATCAACCCTAATGAAGATTATGCAGTTTGAGTCTCTCTAATCTCTTAGACACTATGCTTTTCTCTTAGACACTAAACGGCTCTATCTAGTCTCCTAATCTTTCACAAACTTCTCTTAATCACTTCCTAAACACTCTCTTTATTCTGTTTACTCTAAGGATCTCTTAATCTCATATGGTATCAGAGCCAGGTTCATTTGAATCTGGGGTTTGATCTTTAGAGAGTTACAAGCTAAACGTCTTTGAAGCTACACGCGAGTAGTCTTGAAGGTGTTGAAGCTGTGGTCCGTTCTAGTTGAAGCTGTGCTACGTTCTGTTGGTTTGCGTGATTCTAGACTCAAGGTTGGTGTGTACGAAATCCAAGATCCAAGTTTTCAAGTCAAGCAAAGATGGAACATGGGATGAACATGAGGATGAAGGTAGCGGTTACTTTCAAAGGTAGCAACTACCTTGTGTGGTCTCGGATGGTGAAGACTGCTGTGGGAAGTAAGGGTTTGTGGGGGCACATCACAACAGGGGAGGCTCCGAAACTCATTACTCAGGGAGGAGATCAAGAAGAGGTCTCCAATGAAGCGGCTGTGGAGAAATGGCAACAAGAAGACATGCTGGTGATGACGGTTCTACACGCATCCTTGGACCCAGCTATCTTGGATGCCTACAGCTACTGTGAATCAGCCAAGGAGCTGTGGGACACGCTGAAGAAGGTGTATGGGAACACTTCCAACCTCAGCCGTGTGTTTGAAGTGAAGCTAGCGATCAACCGTCTTGCACAAGAGGACATGGAGTTCACTAAGCACTTGGGGAGGTTCAGGTCCTTATGGTCAGAGCTGGAGATGCTGAGGCCGAGCACAACTGATCCAGATCAGCTGAATGAGAGGCGCGAGCAAGACAAGGTCTTTGGGCTGCTTCTCACACTGAACCCGGCCTACACCCAGCTCATCCAGCACATGTTAAGGTCAGACAAGCTTCCGGACCTTGAGGAGGTGTGTGCACAAATCCAAAGGGAGCAGGGATCCATGGGTTTGTTTGGAGGAAAGGGGGAGCTCTCTCTTGCCAATCAAGCAGCTCATGAGGATTCAACCGAGGCTCCACAAGCAAACAAGGCATCTCACGGGAAGTACGAGGACAGGAAGTTCAATGGCAACTGTGATCATTGCAAGAAGCATGGTCATAAGAAGAGCCAATGCTGGATACTGCACCCACACCTCAAGCCGGCCAAGTTCATGAAGGAGCGTGAGGGAAGGGCAAATGTGACTGAAGGTTCAAGCGGAGCTGGCACCAGCAAGATCAGTGAAGTGGATGGGCTTGGAGGCAATGATGGGAATGGGAAGTCTCTGGTGGCTTACACAGGCGCCTCAAGCTCCCGCAGCAATGATGACTACATCAAGAGATCAGACCTTGATGCCCTCTTCAAAATGCTAAAGGAAAACGGTAACACTTACGGTTATTCCTTTGGAGCTTCTATGATTGCATATAAGGATGATCACTTGATTAGAAACTAGTAGAACGGTTAGAAGCTAGGAATGAGTATAGGCATGCTTACATTGCTAGAACTGATAAGATGCATTCATCACTTAGTAATCTATGCCATAATGCTAAACGAGTAGGTAAACCATTGATTGTTGATTCTGGTGCATCACATCATATGATAAGTGATGAAAACTTGATTAAGGATATAGAACCTACACATGGGCATGTGATGATAGCAAATGGGGATAAGATACCCATTAGAGGAATAGGAAAGCTTAAGCTGTTTAACAAAGAATCTAGAGCTTTTTACATGCCTGAATTCACATCAAACCTATTATCAGTGAAGAAATGTACTAATGATTTACAATGCAATGTTATCTTTAGTCCTAATGATGTGAAGTTTCAGGATATTGAGAGCAGCAGGTTGATTGGGAAAGGGGTGACTAAGGGAGATCTCTATATGCTTGAAGAACTCACTTCTGTTCCTGATTATAGTTGCTCGTTTACTTCTGCTTCTTTGTTGAATAAAAATGCATTGTGGCATGCTAGAGTAGGACACCCTCATGTTAAAGCTTTGAACTTAATGGTACCAGGTGTTGTGTTTGAGAATAAGGATTGTGAAGCTTGCATTTTAGGCAAGCATTGTAGAACTGTGTTTCAAAAGTCTACTACTGTTTATGATAATTGCTTTGATCTAATTCATTCAGATGTATGGACTGCCCCTTGCTTATCTAGAGATAGTTATAAGTATTTTGTCACATTCATTGATGAAAAATCCAAATACACCTGGTTAACCTTAATTCAGACCAAAGATAGGGTACTTGATGCATTTAGGAATTTTCAAACTTATGTAACTAACCATTATCATGCTAAGATTAAAATTTTGAGATCAGATAATGGAGGAGAGTACACGAGTCATGCATTCAAGCAACACCTATCACAACATGGGATTCTACATCAAACAAGCTGTCCTTATACTCCACAGCAAAATGGAGTGGCTGAGAGGAAGAATAGGCATCTCATGGAAGTGGCAAGGTCACTTATGTTTCAGAGTAATGTTCCAAAGAGATTTTGGAGTGATGCGGTTGCCACTGCTTGTTACCTGATAAACAGAACTCCAACCAAAGTTCTGAATGAGAAGGCTCCATTTGAAGTTCTGAACAGGTACAAGCCAGCTCTTGATTACTTGCGAGTCTTTGGATGCCTATGCTTTGTCCTCAAACCAGGAGAGATGATCAACAAGCTAGAAGCAAGAAGCACTAAGGCTGTGTTCATAGGATACTCAGCTACACAGAAAGGATACAAATGCTATGATCCTATAGCAAGGAGAGTTCTTGTATCTAGAGATGTGAAGTTCTTGGAAGATAGAGGATACTATGAAGAAAAGAATCAAGAAGACCTGAAGGACTTAACATCAGACAAGGCCACCACCTTGCGGATCATTCTTGAAGGTCTTGGAATCAGTACATCCCAGGATCCGAGGAATCACGCAACTACACCTCCTGAAGTTGGTTCACCATCCCACCTTGATCATGAGGGAGGAGAGGAGCATGAGGAGCCTATGCAAGAGGCCAACCAAGATGAAGGAGGAGTAGAGAATGAAGGAGAAGAGAGCATAGGCTCGGATGGTCATGGACATGATCATGGTGTGACACAAACACCTTCTCAAGATGAAGTGGTAGAAGAACAACAGGAAGAAGAACCAGTTGTGCAGCCACTAAGAAGGAGTACAAGGATAAGGAAGGATCCTTCCAGTTGGGTAAACACGAGAGTGTACTACAATGCCCAAGCTGTGGAGCATCCTTCTCAAGCCGTGTGCTCCTTTGCTCAATATCCAGAAGCACATTGCGCGTTCATGGTAAACTTGGATGAGAATCACATCCCAAGAAGCTATGAAGAAGCAATGAAAGATAAAGAATGGAAGGAATCAGTTGGAGATGAGGCAGGAGCGATGATCAAGAATGATACATGGTATGAGAGTGAGTTACCAAAAGGGAAGAAGGCTGTGACTAGTAGATGGATATTCACAATCAAGTACAAAGCGGATGGAAAGGTTGAGAGGAAGAAGTCAAGACTAGTTGCAAGAGGGTTCACTCAAACTTATGGAGAAGATTACATAGAAACCTTTGCACCAGTAGCTAAACTCCACACAATCCGGATTGTACTAAGCTTGGCTGTGAATCTTGGATGGGGGTTATGGCAAATGGATGTGAAGAATGCGTTTCTACAAGGTGAACTTGAGGATGAAGTGTATATGCATCCACCTCCAGGCCTTGAACACTTAGTAAAGAGTGGGAATGTACTGAGATTGAAGAAAGCCATCTATGGACTGAAGCAATCACCAAGGGCTTGGTACAACAAGTTGAGCACTACTCTGAATGGCCGAGGCTTCAAGAAGTCTGAACTAGATCACACTCTCTTCACTCTCACGACTCCCTCAGGTATGATTGCTCTCCTTGTGTATGTTGATGATATCATTATCACAGGGAGTGATAAGGAAGGTATCATAGCAACCAAGGAGTTTCTTAAATCCATGTTTGAGATTAAAGACTTGGGAGAAATGAAATACTTCCTTGGAATTGAGATATGTAGATCCAAGGAAGGTTTGTTCATGTCCCAAAGGAAATATACACTTGATCTTTTGAAAGGTGCAGGTGCTTATGGAGGCAAGACAGCAAGGATGCCTATGGAGGATGGCTACAAAGTCCCACGAGAGGGGGAGATTGAAGACAGCAAACCTTATCAGGATCCTAAACTCTATAGAAAACTAGTTGGCAAATTGATTTATCTTACTATAACTAGACCTGACATTTGCTTTGCTGTGAATCAGGTGAGTCAACACATGCAAGTGCCTAAGGAACATCACTGGCACATGGTGGAGAGGATCTTGATGTATCTCAACGGCTCACCTGATCAAGGAGTATGGATGGGCTGCAATGGAAGCACTGAAGTGGTGGGATATTGTGATGCGGATTGGGCTGGTGATAGAGCAGACAGGAGATCAACCACAGGCTATTGCACATTCATTGGAGGCAACTTGGTGACTTGGAAGAGCAAGAAGCAGAAGGTAGTGTCATGTTCAAGTGCAGAAGCCGAGTATAGAGCCATGCTGAAGCTCACCAACGAGTTGGTATGGATCAAAGGCATCTTGAAGCACTTGGAGATCGATCAAGCAACTCCAATGACAATGCATTGTGACAATCAAGCTGCCATCCACATTGCATCCAACTCGGTGTTTCATGAGAGGACCAAGCACATTGAAGTTGATTGTCACAAGGTGAGGCAGATGATTGTGCTAGGGGTGATCTTGCCATGTTACACAAGGAGTGAAGATCAGCTAGCGGATGTGTTCACCAAGGCTGCAAGACAGAAGACAATGGAGTCCATTCACATCAGGTTGGGCCTCATTGATCTTGGGAAGAGAAGGAGCTAATCCCCTTAGCTGCAAGGTCTTTACTCTTTTTCCCTCATCAAAGTTTTATCCCATTGGGTTTTCTTTGGTGAGGTTTTTAATGAGGAAGATCTTGTGGCTGTCCAAGCTTAGACTTATACAAAGCTAAGCTTGAGGGGGAGTGTTGAGTTGAGCTGAATATATATGTATGAAGAGCTAAGGAGTTGAAGAGGAAAGGAGATGAGGAAGCTTGAGAGAGTTTAGGGAGAGCATGGTACGGACGTCCGTACAAGGCCGTACAAGCCGTACAGTCCGTACCATCCAGCATCGACCAAGACTTACCTTGCATCAGCCAAGTAACACGGTAACTAAGGTAAAGGGAAGGAACTTACCTTGAGGCATCAGACCGTTTAGGGATAAGGTAGAGCGCGCCTTGACAGGCTGGAACAGCTGGAAAGGCAAGAGCATCTCGGTCCAAGATGCCAGATACTCCGCGCATGTGGAGAAGCTAATTGGCTAGTCCAAATGAGCTTATCCTCTCCTGATTGACCTCACATGCTTTAGTCTTCTCTTGATTTCGAAAACCCTTGTATGCTCTCTCTATATATTGTAACTCATCAACCCTAATGAAGATTATGCAGTTTGAGTCTCTCTAATCTCTTAGACACTATGCTTTTCTCTTAGACACTAAACGGCTCTATCTAGTCTCCTAATCTTTCACAAACTTCTCTTAATCACTTCCTAAACACTCTCTTTATTCTGTTTACTCTAAGGATCTCTTAATCTCATACTTTCCATCACCTGCCTCACGCCCATCTATCTCCTTTCCTTTGCTTGTACCAGCTCCATTTGTACCATCCGAGACATTAGCCCTTGCCTCACGATCCTTCATGAACTTAGCTGGCTTGAGGTGAGGATGGAGTATCCAGCATTGGCTCTTCTTGTGGCCATGCTTCTTGCAGTGATCACAACTCCCATTGAACCTCCTCTCCTCAAACTTCCCATGTGCAGCCGCAGCCTTGTTTGTTTGTGGAGCTTCACTACCTTCCTCTTGAGTTGCTTGGCTTGCAAGGGAAAGGTCTCCTTTCTTTGCAAACAACCCAATGGAGCCTTGCTCTTTCTGAATCCGCGCACACACATCCTCAAGATCAGGTAGAGTGTCTTCTCTAAGCAGGTGCTGGATGAGACCGTTGTAAGCCGGGTTCAGCGTGAGGAGTAGCCCAAAGACCTTGTCTTGCTCTCTCCTCTTGTTAAGCTCATCAGCATCCGTTGTGCTTGGCCTAAGCATCTCCATCTCGGACCAGAGACTCCTGAATCTCCCTAGATGCTTGGTGAACTCCATGTCTTCTTGTACAAGGTTGTTGATGGCTTGCTTCACTTCAAACACTCGGCTTAGGTTTGACGTGTTGCCATACACCTTCTTCAAAGTATCCCACAGCTCCTTAGTGATAGTTTTAGAGAATTTATGTGAGAGTTTAAGGAGGATTTGTGAAGAGATTAGAGAAGAACTAGGTTAAACCGTGAGGGAGAGAGTGAGATTGACAAAGAGAATAATAGAGAACTCTTTTCCCTTTTATTCAATTGTTTATGGGAACAACCCATTTATAGAATTCTTACAGCAAGATGTCGACATGAAGGAAACAATAAACAAAGAGGTTAAGACAAAGGAGAGATGGGCAGAGTGGTCCTGGATAGTGACAGGTCCTAACGGGTGGGAAGACTTTGAATCCTTAACCAAACCGTGACCTGCACTCTCAACGGTTCCCCACTTCCCTTAGGCGATTCCACACTTCTTCTTGCCTTCTTCTCTTCTACATCAGTCACTCTTATGTCTTGCACTCCAAGTTAGGGTTGTCTTGTACGGACAGACTTGTCTTGCAAGGTAAGTTGAGTGATTGCTTGATCCGGATGTAATTGTTCCCCTCTTGCTTCTTACTTCATTCTCCTCTCTTTATTGCTTCATGTCAACACTCCCCCTCAAGCTTGACAGTGGTGATTGTCAAGCTTGGGAACCATGAAGCATTCCCTCATTAAAACCTTTACTTGGAAAAACCACTTGGGATAAAAACCAAGCAAAGGAAAAAGAGTAGAATACTCCATGGTGAGGGGATCATTGACATGGGAGGTTTATGAGTCCAAGTCTTGGAAGAATGGACTCACAAACTTTGCTACTGGCCGCCTTGGTGAAGATGTCAGCCAGCTGATCCTCACTTCTTGTATAACATGGGAGAATCACTTGCTGCTCTACTGCTTGTCTTACCTTGTGGCAGTCCACTTCTATGTGTTTTGTCCTCTCATGGAAGACTGAGTTTGATGCAATGTGTATTGCGGCTTGGTTGTCACAATGCATGGTCATGGGAGTTTTGATCTCAATTCCAAGTCGCCTAGAAGCCCTTTTATCCAGATAAGCTCACTGGTTAGCTTCCTCATTGATCTGTACTCTGCTTCTGCACTAGAGCAAGACACTACTTTCTGTTTCTTGCTCTTCCAAGTGACCAGATTTCCTCCAATGAATGTACAATAGCCGGTAGTTGATCTCCTGTCTATTCTGTCCCCAGCCCAATCTGCATCACAGTATCCTATCACCTCAGTGTTCTTGTTGCAAGCCATCCATACACCCTGACCTGGCGCCTCTCTCAAGTATCTTAGTATCCTCTCCACCATGTTCCAGTGATGAACCTTGGGAGTTTGCATGTGCTGGCTTACTTGATTAACTGCGAAGCACACATCTGGCCGAGTGATGGTTAGATAGATCAGCTTCCCAACCATCCGTCTATATTGTTTGACATCTTCAAATGGAGTATCTTCATACTCCCCCTCTCGCAATACCTTGTATGATTTTTAAAGAGATCTCTACTCTGGTTGTGTGTATGTGTGTATAAACTCCAATGGAGAAAGATGAGAGCTTAGTTCTAGGTGATTTAAGAACAGAGATGGGTGAGAGTGTTTAAGTGTTTAAGAGACTAAAGAGAATGAGATTAAGAGACTGAGAGACTAGAGAGAGACTGAGAGAATAAGAGACTGAAGATTAGGGAAGGAGAAGGGAAACCCCCTTACTCACTTAGTTCATACAAAATGCCACATATAAGCTTATATATGCTCTTACAAGATGCAAATCATAAACCTAAATCTAATGGCTGATATAACTTGAATTTAAATGGATGGATAGGATGGAGAGTAAGGCTGGTCGTGATTCTTCATTGGCTGTGCTCTTGTTGCTTCATTATTGGCTCATTTGAATCTGGTCAATGTGGAGACTGGTGCCTGATTGGTTGCTGTAAGGCTCCCTTGAACTTTCCCATATATCAGACTAGATACATGGTCAATACACAGCTCTTGGCCAGCCTGTTCCAGCCTGTCTTTGGCGCCAGCTTCCTTCTTTTGTCTTCTTCTCTTAAGAGCTTACCTCTGCCCTATTTTTGCACCAACCTCAAATGTGCTCCAATGGTCGACTGGTGAACTTTCGAGATGTCTCGGTCCGTACGGATCCGTACGGTCCGTACAACGTCCGTACCAAATCCGTACGGCCAGTCCCTAAGTTTGCACACTTGCCCAAATACTCTTCTAAGTCCCTCCTGGACTTGGCCCTATCTTTGCACAACCATCAGATCACTTCTGGACACAAAGAGACACTCCTGAAGCTTGATAGACAATCCCTAAAGGACTTGCCCTATCTTTGTACCAGACCTAACTCCTCCATACTTCTCCTTTCACTCCATTTCTATTCTTCAAGTTAACACAAGCTCTATCTTCTCTTCAGTTCAACACTCCCCCTCAAGCTTGACTTTAGGAGATCCTAAGCCAAGCTTGGAACTCTGAAGAGTCTCCCTCATTAAAAACCTTACAAGGAAAACCCATTGGGACAAAACCTTGCAAGGGAAAAAGAGTAGAGCTCTCCAAAGCCTAGGGATTGGCCAGTGAACTCTTGTGCCTTAGAACCAGTGTGGTTGGACACAAGAAGTTCTGGATCACGGCCTAAACTGGTGCAGCAACTCATCAAGACCTTGCGCACTAAACAACTCAGCTTCACCTCTTCATGAAACCGGTTTGAAGTCTCCCCCTCTCAACTGACTTCACAGCCATCTTAGAGAAGCTAGGACACGACCAGATCATCTTCAAAACACTAGTGAGACTTATCAACACTTCACACATGGCTTGCCCTCTTCATCGACCAGGTTTGGAATCTCCTCCTCTCAACTAACTTCACAGCCTCTTTAGAGAAGCTAAGAGATGACCCGGAACATCTTTAGTGAGGCTCAAGCAATGGTACCTGATACATTATCCCAAAGGTGCATCAGTACCTATCAAAAACAAGAAAATGAATATCCTGCATCACACTTGATGCACACAATCTCACAATTCAATCATAATCATTTTACGTATCTTTTCAAGCACAAGCAATGAATAAGATGAATAAAAAGGTTTTAAAAGTCTAAGGGAACTTCCCTTGTGTTTTTGTGAGTTTCCTAACTCGGCCAATGCACCATCTTCATGGCATCACCAACTTCTTGGAAAGGCAGAATGGATTCATCAGCTTCTCCTCAATCACCTCTCATTGAAGCCGCATTGATGGAGAGCGTTCTTCTTCACTCGCCAAGACTGCTCTGAACAGCCTCTTGCCTAGACACGCCACTATCTTGGTCCGGTTGATGATCCTTGTAGAAGCCTTTGCAAAGACTTGTTACTGACCATGGATCATATGCATTAAGACTCCCCCTCAAGCTTAGAACCAAGACTAGAAGGAGCTAAGCTTGTGATGATCCTATGCATCTCCATGGTCTAATAACTATCATCTTTTATGATAGCTTTCTTCTTGTGAGTTTTCTCTCTTCCTTAACCAGGAATTAGGGTGTTTGAATCACCATAGAGAGTCTCACAAGACACGCCTCTCATTGCATAATGACCCATGCTACACTTCCTGTAGACTAAGGACTAGATATGTCCAATGGTATTATGCAATGGCCATCTCTCATTGCATACTCAATCACACTACACTTCCTGTAGATTATGGACTAACATGTCCTAGTGATGATATGCAATGGCACAAGATCTTTGTCTTTACATTCTTGGTTGTTGGCGAGTTTCATGTATCACATTCCTTGTGTACCTAACACCACCACAACTCAATGCAAGATCAGATCATCCCATTGGGATCAAACCAAGATTATCCATCCTGTTTGATCACCAATGCCACAATAATATAGGATACTTGAGACAAGCTAGACAATCAAGACAATCAAGCAAAGACAATCAATTCAGTTTTGTTTTTTTTTTTTTTTAAATGCAACAATAGATGAATGCATTAGGTTACACACTAACTATATGAATGAAACAGATTCAATCCAAATGGAACACAAGTCTAGATGATACTTATGCAATCAAGACGACAAGAGTGACTCAATTCATGCTTATGCTCACTAGTTTTTATCAATGCCAATGATCCAAATAGCTTAGACAAACTTCTAAATGCTTATAAGACATCACTGATGGATTTAACTATGGCAAAGCAACAATCAGACCTTTAGGCTCATTTTTAAATGCATTACTACATGAATGCACAATCTTAAAGCTTTAGCTATATGAATGCAGCAGGTTCAATCCATGAGCAATATTAAGGCTATGCACAACAGTTTCAATCAAAACCAATGATGCAAGCAACTTAGACAATTTCTAATTGATGCAAGACTTTCATTGATGGATTAAACATAGGCAATAGCATCAGATAACAATAGGATTGAACTTAGACAGTATGAGATATGATTATGTATGCAAAATAACTTACCAATCATGATGCAAGCAGCAGAGACATTCTACTCAATTCTACAACACATTCATGATGATTCAAGCTATGACAACACTCAAGACAATGCAATAAACAAAACATGAGATTCTGGGACTCTAGACATTACTTACTATCAATATGACAATGCAACAGCAAAACAATTTCAGTGCAATTAGCCTAGACATACTACTAGAAGCTATAAACACTTAATGGAATTAGGGAAAGCACATAGTATAATCAGGAGTTAAACCTATCAAGACATATTAAGATAGATGAGATTAGGTTTACTCCCTTGGTTAAGATGATGAGGAGTGGTTCTCAGAGTTACCACTTGAATCCTTACTTCTTCTTCTTCTCTTATTGCAATCACCCTTCTGAAGTCACCACCATGATGGAATGCTTGTGGATGCTTCAGCTACTTCTTCAATCACCTCACAATAGAAGCCGCCTTGATAGAGTAGCCTTCTTCTTCACACAGCCAAGAGTGCTCTGTCTTAGTTTGAGCACCCTCTTGAATAGGCACGCCACTGCCTAGACCCGGTTGGCTTCTTCTTCTGATACTTGCAATGTTAAGAAGAAGAGCACGAGTGAGTTCTACAACCATCTGTGCTTCTCCCTTTCTTGTAACACCTCTCCATTGGACACACAATGGGCATCATTCTTTCTCTTTCAACTCGGATTTGATGATGAACTAGGAGCACCTTTTGTGAACCTGAAACATCACTCAAACTCTAGCCAAGATAAGACACAATTGCATTGGGATCAATCCTTGACTTCATCAAGTTTGATCACCAATGTCTCAAGCTTTATAACATTAGATAGAATCAAGACAATGTCAAGTTCTTATCTATGCAAGCAACCATTCTCTAAATACTAAGCAAGACCTTATCAGATTCAAGTCAAAGTATTTAGGCAATTTTAATCACTCCTTAATATGCAACTTAGACTTTAATCTAAATGCAACAATCCAAAGCAGCAACAAGGCAGTATGCATTAATCTTAACAGTTTCTAACACATGAAAGCAAGAATGATTAGATATAATCTATCATCTTAACAAGACAAGTTAATTTAGAGCTGTCATTAAGCATTTACCATTTTCAATAGTATTGATGTCAAAACTTGATTAATAAATCATCAAGTTTGATTCCCAATAACACAAGCAATGCAACAGATAGACACAAGGCATTATCAAGTTCTATTCTTTGCAAGCTAGCTCTCTAAGAACAATCAAGATCCTAACAGATTCAAGACAAGTTACTTAGGCATTTTTAAAAGCTTCTTTACTCAGCAATTTAGACATGAATCTAATGCCTCAATGGAAGACAGCCACAAGACTATATGCAACAGCTTTCAATTCCGTTTCAATCCATGTATGCAAGCAGATTCAATTAATCACAACAAGCATCACTATGATTCGGAGCTAAGCATATTAACAATCTTAATCACCAAACCAGGCTCTTTAAGCATACTGAGACAGATTCTAAAAGTATTCATTTAGCAATCTTTAAACAATTCTCAGGTTTTCAATCACATCACAACCAGTCAATATACTCAAGCTTTATACAAGAGAAAGAGGTTTCTTACAGCCAAGGAACTAGTGTTAGTTCCTTGAAACTCCATAGAACATGGCAAGACAGTGAGCTGTTGGTGTCGATTCCAACTTCTCCTTCTCCCATGGACCTTTCTCTTGAACTCTCCATGTCAAAGACCCCACCTTTCTTCATGTTAAGTTCGCCACATCAGTACCAGCTGAAAGCTATCACCTTTCTTCTTGGACAGTGGATGAGACCTAGCTTGGACATAGCTTTGAAGCTTGGTTGATGAGATCGCCTCATACACCATTGCTTCCAAGGTTCTTTCTTCTTCATGGGCTTCATGAGAGAGTGTAGGTCGGCCAGAGACAGCTTCTGGACACCATGGATGAGCACACCTTCTTCTTGAAGAGTAGAACAACCGGCTGGACCATGGAGCTTCTTCTTGGCTTCAAGCGACATGGAGGAGAGCTATGAGCTTCAGCAGAAGCAAGAACCAAGTTCTAATGAACCTGGCTCTGATACCATATGATTTTTAAAGAGATCTCTACTCTGGTTGTGTGTATGTGTGTATAAACTCCAATGGAGAAAGATGAGAGCTTAGTTCTAGGTGATTTAAGAACAGAGATGGGTGAGAGTGTTTAAGTGTTTAAGAGACTAAAGAGAATGAGATTAAGAGACTGAGAGACTAGAGAGAGACTGAGAGAATAAGAGACTGAAGATTAGGGAAGGAGAAGGGAAACCCCCTTACTCACTTAGTTCATACAAAATGCCACATATAAGCTTATATATGCTCTTACAAGATGCAAATCATAAACCTAAATCTAATGGCTGATATAACTTGAATTTAAATGGATGGATAGGATGGAGAGTAAGGCTGGTCGTGATTCTTCATTGGCTGTGCTCTTGTTGCTTCATTATTGGCTCATTTGAATCTGGTCAATGTGGAGACTGGTGCCTGATTGGTTGCTGTAAGGCTCCCTTGAACTTTCCCATATATCAGACTAGATACATGGTCAATACACAGCTCTTGGCCAGCCTGTTCCAGCCTGTCTTTGGCGCCAGCTTCCTTCTTTTGTCTTCTTCTCTTAAGAGCTTACCTCTGCCCTATTTTTGCACCAACCTCAAATGTGCTCCAATGGTCGACTGGTGAACTTTCGAGATGTCTCGGTCCGTACGGATCCGTACGGTCCGTACAACGTCCGTACCAAATCCGTACGGCCAGTCCCTAAGTTTGCACACTTGCCCAAATACTCTTCTAAGTCCCTCCTGGACTTGGCCCTATCTTTGCACAACCATCAGATCACTTCTGGACACAAAGAGACACTCCTGAAGCTTGATAGACAATCCCTAAAGGACTTGCCCTATCTTTGTACCAGACCTAACTCCTCCATACTTCTCCTTTCACTCCATTTCTATTCTTCAAGTTAACACAAGCTCTATCTTCTCTTCAGTTCAACACCTTGTAACCTTCTTCAAGTGGTGTCTTGGCTTGTCTTCCTCCAAGATCTCCTGCCTCCTTTAAGATATCCAGGGTATACTTTCTTTGGGACATGAACAATCCTTCCTTTGATCTGCACATCTCAATGCCAAGGAAGTACTTCAGTTCCCCTAGGTCTTTGATATCAAATGCGGCTTTAAGAAAGGTCTTGGTTGAACTGATCCCCTCCTTGTCACAACCAGTGATGATAATATCATCCACATAGACTAGAATCACAACAATCCCTTGCTTGCTGGTGAGAGTGAAGAGTGTGTGATCCGCTTGAGATTTCACAAAGCCTTTTCCATTCAGTGTAGTGCTCAGCTTGTGATACCAAGCTCTTGGTGATTGCTTCAAACCATAGATGGCCTTTTTGAGTCTGAGTACATTCCCTGGTTTCACCATCTCTTCCATTCCCGGAGGAGGTCTCATATATACCTCATATTCTAGTTCACCTTGCAAGAAAGCATTCTTCACATCCATTTGCCAAAGATCCCACTCTTGATTTACTGCCAATGAGAGAATGATCCGGATTGTGTGTAGTTTGGCCACTGGTGCAAAGGTGTCTAGATAGTCTTCTCCATACACTTGGGTGTATCCTCTTGCAACCAATCTGGTCTTCTTTCTTTCTGGCTTTCCATTTGCAAGGTACTTGATGGTGTGTATGAGTCTGCTGGTCACGGCTTTCTTCCCTTTTGGAAGCTCTGTCTCATACCAGGTGTTGTTCCTCTCCATGGCTCCCATTTCATCATTTACTGATTCCCTCCATTCGTCATCTTCCATAGCTTCTGCATATGTTCTTGGTATCCATTCCTGATCCAATGAACCACAAAGGCTTGATGTTCTTCTGGATAGTGGGCTAGGGAGCACACTCCACTAGGTGGGTGAGCTACTGCCTCTGCATTGAAGTAGACTCTGGTGTTGTTCCAGTTTGTAGCCGGATTCTTGATCCTGGTACTTCTTCTAAGCACTGGCTGAGCTTCTTCTTCATTCTGAGTTCCTTCTCCACCTTCCAAGTTCTGATTCTGATCCTCCACTTCCTCCTCTTGGTCATGGTGCTCTTCTTGATCATGAACTGGTGGTTCACTCTGATTTCCCCCCTCAGGATCAAGGGGAGCAGCTTCTTGTATCTCAACTTCATCCGTAGTTGGCTCGGTTTGCTCTTCAGACCGGCTTGATCCTCCCCCATTATCTGATCCTGCTTGTCCCGGCTCTTCCATAGGTAAGCTGACCCCAAGTCTCCTCATGACTTGTCTGAGATTGGCTGCTCTATCTGATGCGGATTGAGACAGGTTCTCCAGCTCATTCCAGTCCTTGTTGTTGTAGTACCCTCTGGTTTCTACAAACTTCACATCCCTAGACACTAGGACTCGCCTAGTCTCTGGTTCATAGCACTTATAGCCCTTCTGGTTTGGTGAATACCCAATGAACATGGCTCTTGTGCTCTTAGCCTCCAGCTTGTTCCTTAGTTCTCCTGGTTTTAAAACAAAGCAAAGACACCCAAACACACGCATATGATCAATGGATGGTTTAGCTCTATTCAATACCTCAAATGGAGATTGGTCTTGGAGAACTCTGGTAGGAATTCGGTTGATCAAGTAGCATGCAGTTAGGACCGCATCTCCCCAGAAGCTCTTTGGGACACTTGTATGGAACATCATGCTCCTAGTGACCTCCATGAGATGTCTGTTCTTCCTCTCGGCCACACCATTCTGTTGTGGAGTGTATGGACAGCTGGTTTGATGGATTACACCTTGTTTGGATAGGTGGGCTTTGAATGCATTGCTGGTGTACTCTCCTCCATTATCTGATCTCAAAATCTTAACTTTGGCATTGTAATGGTTAGAGACATATGTTTCAAAGTTTATGAATGCATCTAAGACCCTATCCTTTGATTGTAAGAGAGTGATCCATGTATACTTGGATTTCTCATCAATAAAGGTCACAAAATATTTGTGATGTTCTCTAGAGAGACATGGAGCAGTCCATACATCCGAGTGGATTAAATCAAAACAGTGTTCATAGATTGTACTAGACTTGGGAAATACAGTTTTGCAATGTTTTCCTAAGATACAAGCTTCACAATCTTGTTGAAATGAAATACTAGGCAACATGATGTTCAAGGCACGAGAGTGAGGATGTCCTAATCTAGCATGCCACATTACATCTTTAGGGAAATTAAAACTTGAATTGAAAGCAACAGATAGATCGGATGCAAGCTTAGTGTCTTCTAGCAAGTACAGGTTTCCCTTGCTCACACCTTTGCCAAGCAACCTACATGAGTCAATATCCTGAAAGTAGACATCATCAGGCGTAAATATAACATTGCAATTCAAGTCATTGGTCACCCTTTTCACAGATAACAAATTAGAGGTGAAACTAGGCATGTAGAAGGCTTTGGAATCTTTCTCAAATAATTTAAGTTCACCTATGCCTTTAATTGGAACCTTGTTACCATCAGCTATCATAACATTTCCTACTGCAGGAGTAATATTTTTAATCAAGTTTAGATCACTAATCATGTGATGAGAGGCTCCTGAGTCTATGACTAAGGGTTTAACTCTATCAGATTCATGGGAGACTTGAAAAGCAGTGAATAAACTCCTAGGAACGTGATAGGATGCACTAAGAGAGGTACCAAGAGTTTTACCAGACTCCTTAAGAGCTTTGATGAGTGCCTCAATGTCGGATTTCTTGATGGACTCATCCTGGTTTCCCTTGCTCTCATGAGTGCGGTAGGCTGTGGAAGCTTCTCCTACATCACCTGAATAGTTTGCTCGGCCATCAGTCTTGAACTTAGCCGGTTTGAGGTGTGGGTGAAGTATCCAGCACTTGTCCTTGCCGTGACCCTTCTTCTTGCAATGATCACACACCCACACCTTCCTCTCCTCCGGCTTGTAGTACCCTTTGTTGGCTACTCCGGCAGGTTTGCTCTCGGCCCCTTCAGCTTGATTGGCCATCACTAGCTCTCCCTTTCTCTTAAAGAGACCCACTGAGCCGTGCTCCTTCTGAATCTCAGCACACACTTCATCTAGAGATGGGAGCTCCTTGTTCCTCAGTATGTGCCTAATAAGGTCATCATACCCTGGGTTGAGAGTGAGCAGCAAGGCAAAGACCTTATCTTGCTCCCTTCTTTCATGTAGAACATCCGGATCAACTGTTGCAGGTCTGAGCATCTCTAGCTCAGCCCATAGAGACCGGAACTTCCCAAAATAAGCATCAAAGTCTGTGTCCTCTTGACTTAGAGAGTTGATTGCTCCTTTTACTTCATACACCTTGCTGATGTTGGATTTGTTGGCATACACCTTCTTGAGAGTATCCCACAGCTCCTTGGAAGTTTCACAAAATGCATAAGCCTCTTGGAGAGAAGGGGCGAGGCTATTCTGGATGATAGACAACACCATGAGGTCCTCCTGACCTTTCTTCTTATCCCCAGCATCCGCAACCACCACTTCTTTGCCATCCTCTCCTAGGACAGTCTTCTTGGTGGGGCGGCCCTCTTCAACAATCTCCCAAAGACCTCTGCCTCCGAGAGCTGTTTTGGCAAGTCTTGCCCATGTCAGGTAGTTAGGACCCTTGAGAGTAACTGGTATCATCACCATCTTTGGGTTCTCAGAGGTATCCATCAAGAGAGAAAGAAGAATGAAAGTTTTGGATAAACTTTGCTATTTTTGGTAAATTCTGGAAATGTGTTTTGAAGAACACCTCAAGAACAGGATGAACTTTGCCAAAAATAGAAATGAAACACAGAGAATTTGCGGAAGAAAAAGAGATTTAGGTCTCAAGAGCACAGCTGCTCTGATACCATGATAGTTTTAGAGAACTTATGTGAGAGTTTAAGGAGGATTTGTGAAGAGATTAGAGAAGAACTAGGTTAAACCGTGAGGGAGAGAGTGAGATTGACAAAGAGAATAATAGAGAACTCTTTTCCCTTTTATTCAATTGTTTATGGGAACAACCCATTTATAGAATTCTTACAGCAAGATGTCGACATGAAGGAAACAATAAACAAAGAGGTTAAGACAAAGGAGAGATGGGCAGAGTGGTCCTGGATAGTGACAGGTCCTAACGGGTGGGAAGACTTTGAATCCTTAACCAAACCCGTGACCTGCACTCTCAACGGTTCCCCACTTCCCTTAGGCGATTCCACACTTCTTCTTGCCTTCTTCTCTTCTACATCAGTCACTCTTATGTCTTGCACTCCAAGTTAGGGTTGTCTTGTACGGACAGACTTGTCTTGCAAGGTAAGTTGAGTGATTGCTTGATCCGGATGTAATTGTTCCCCTCTTGCTTCTTACTTCATTCTCCTCTCTTTATTGCTTCATGTCAACACTTAGCAGACTCACAGTAGCTGTATGCATCCAGAATAGCCGGCTCAAGTGACGCATGAAGCACAGACATCACCAGCATGTCCTCTTGATGCCACTTCTCTTCCGCCTTGCTTGCAGCCTCACCATCATCCTCTCCTTGAGTGATGAGTTTTGGAGCTTCTCCGGGGGTGATGTGCTTCCACAACCCCTTGCTTCCCACCGTGGTTCTCACCATCCGAGACCACACCAAGTAGTTGGTTCCCTTGAAACACACAGCTACCTTCATGTTCATGTTCATCCCACTCTCCATGTTGAATGATGAACTCTCTAAGCTTCAGAAACTTTATCTTGAGTTGAATGACTTGTAGAAACCTTCACAGCCTCGATCTTCAACCCACACAGCTTCAGATGACACACCACAACCAGTTTTGAACTTGAAAAGTACCCAGAAACTCTCAAACACACAAGAACACACAAGAGTTTCTTCAAATCTTCAACCTTGAGGCTTCAAAGAATCTCACACGACCTCAGGCTCTCACTAACCTGGCTCTGATACCATATCACTTTTAGTGATGTTTAGAGTGATCTGAGTATTTAGGAAAGATTAGAAGAGATTTAGAGAAGATTAAAGTATAAAATGAGATTGAGAGTCTAAAGTAAGAACTAGAGAGAGACTAAGAGAGACTCATAACTTTCTTAATCTTATTAATGATGAGGTTACAATATATATAGAGAGATCAGATACAAGGGTTTCCATTTGATCACTATTCTAAGCATGTGGAGTCAAGGGAAGAGGCTCCTCATTTCAAACTCAGCCAATGAGAGAGTGATCGTGTGTGAGGCATCTTGGACTGAGATGCTTTGCCTTTCCAGCCTGTCACAGCCTGTCAAGGCTCTCCACCTTATCCACAACCTTATCCTAACCTCAGCGCACACTCCTCTCTTCCTGGTAATTTTCCCTTTATCCATTTCACTCTCAAGTAACTCCTTTCACTCAGGTAACTTCCTTTTAACCCTTTTTACCACAGTAACAAATATTTACTGTGGTAACTTTCTCCACCCAAGTAACTTCAACCCTCCATAACTACTCCTCATGTCAACACTCCCCCTCAAGCTTAGCTTTGTGAAAGTCTAAGCTTGGACAGCCATGAGATCTTCCTCATTAAAAACCTCACTAAGGAAAACCCATTGGGACAAAACCTTAATGAGGGAAAAAGAGTAAAGATCTCACAGCTAAGGGGATCAGCTCCTTCTCTTCCCAAGATCTATGAGTCCCAATCTGATGTGAATGGACTCCATAGTCTTTTGTCTCGCAGCCTTGGTGAATACATCAGCCAACTGATCTTCACTTCTAGTATAGCAAGGCAAGATCACTCCTAGCACAATCATCTGTCTCACTTTGTGGCAATCAACCTCAATGTGCTTGGTTCTCTCGTGGAACACCGAGTTGGATGCAATGTGAATAGCAGCTTGATTGTCACAATGCATTGTCATTGGAGTGGCTTGATCAATCTCCAAGTGCTTCAAGATGCCTTTGATCCACACCAACTCGTTTGTAAGCTTCAGCATGGCTCTATACTCAGCTTCAGCACTTGAACATGACACCACCTTCTGCTTCTTGCTCTTCCAAGTCACCAAGTTGCCTCCAATGAATGTGCAATAGCCGGTAGTTGATCTCCTATCAGCTCTATCTCCTGCCCAATCAGCATCACAATACCCCACCACTTCTGTGCTTCCATTGCATCCCATCCAAACCCCTTGATCCGGCGAGCCATTCAGATACATCAGTAGCCTCTCTACCATGCGCCAATGATGTTCCTTGGGAAGCTGCATGTGTTGACTCACCTGGTTCACAGCAAAACATATATCAGGCCTTGTGATGGTAAGGTAAATCAATTTGCCAACAAGTGTTCTATAGAGTTTAGGATCATGAAATGGCTTGCTGTCTTCAATCTCCCCCTCTCTTGGTACTTTGTAGCCATCCTCCATTGGCATCCTTGCTGTCTTGCCTCCATAAGCACCTGCACCTTTCAAAAGATCAAGTGTATACTTCCTTTGGGACATGAACAAACCTTCCTTGGATCTACAAATCTCAATTCCAAGGAAGTATTTCATTTCTCCCAAGTCTTTGATTTCAAACATAGACTTTAGAAACTCCTTGGTTGCTTTGATACCTTCCTTATCACTCCCAGTGATAATGATATCATCCACATACACAAGGAGAGCAACCATACCTGAGGGTGTCGTGAGTGTAAAGAGAGTGTGATCCAATTCTGACTTCTTGAAGCCTCGGCCATTCAGAGTTGTGCTCAACTTGTTATACCAAGCTCTTGGTGATTGCTTCAACCCATAAATGGCTTTCTTTAGCCTCAGTACATTCCCTCTCTTCACTAGATGTTCCAGACCTGGTGGAGGATACATATAGACTTCATCCTCAAGCTCTCCTTGTAGAAATGCATTCTTTACATCCATTTGCCACAATCCCCATCCAAGGTTCACAGCCAAGCTTAAAACAATCCTAATGGTGTGTAGCTTGGCTACTGGTGCAAATGTCTCAATGCAATCCTCTCCATATGTCTGAGTGAACCCTCTTGCTACTAGTCTAGTCTTTTTCCTCTCAATCGACCCATCAGCCTTGTACTTGATTGTAAAGATCCATCTACTAGACACAGCTTTCTTCCCTTTTGGTAGTTCACTCTCATACCATGTATCATTCTTTATCATAGCTCCTGCCTCAGCTCCTACTGATTCCTTCCATTCCTTATCCTCCATTGCCTCTTCATAGCTTCTTGGAATGTGATTCTCATCCAAGTTTACCATGAATGCGCAATGTGCTTCTGGATATTGAGCAAAAGAACACACGGCCTGAGTAGGATGCTTCACAGCTTGGGCATTGTAGTACACTCTTGTGTTTACCCAACTGGAAGGATCCTTTCTCAGCCTTGTACTTCTTCTCAATACTGGCCCTTCTTGCGCCATCTCTTGTTCTTCTTCTTGTGGCAGCACACTTGTTTCAGATCTTTCTTCTCCTAGCTGACTTGCTTCAGCTCCTTCTTCCCTTAGCTGACTCTCTTCAGCTCCTTCTTCTTGATCATTTGATTCCACAGCGTGATCATGAGAGCCAGAACTCTCTTCTATACTTGTTTCTTCATGGTTTGGAGTTCTTGTTTCATTCCCCCCCTCATGCTCAAGGTTGGAAGTCTGATGATCCGGGACTGGGGTAGTGCTTCTCCCCCCTTGATGTCCTTGATTCATGTTGATTCCAAGGCCTTCTAGGATAATCCTCAAGGTTTCAGCTCTATCAGAGGTAAGATCCTTCAAGTCTTCTTGAATCTGTTCCTCATAATATCCTTTCTCTTCAACAAACTTCACTTCTCTAGATACTAACACCCTCCTTGTGTTAGGATCATAGCACTTGTATCCTTTCTGACTTGATGAGTATCCAATGAACATTGCCTTTGAACTCTTAGCTTCTAGCTTGTTTCTTATCTCTCCAGGCACCATCACAAAACACAAACACCCAAAGACCTTCATATGCTCGAGAGAAGGCTTGTACTGATTCAGTACCTCAAATGGTGATTGTCCTTGAAGGATCAGAGTTGGTGTCCTGTTGATGAGATAGCAACAGCATCACTCCAAAACTTCTTAGGCACATTGGATTGAAACATCATGGACCTGGCTACTTCCATCAAATGCCTGTTTTTCCTCTCAGCCACACCATTCTGTTGTGGTGTATAGGGACAGCTTGTCTGATGAAGAATTCCATGCTGAGCTAGGTGTAGCTTGAATGCTTGTCCTGTGTACTCTCCTCCATTATCTGACCTGAAAATCTTTATCTTGGCATTGTAATGGTTAGTCACATAGGATTGAAAATTTTTAAATGCATCAAGTACCCTATCTTTGGTTGGAATTAAAGTTAACCAGGTGTATTTGGATTTTTCATCAATGAAAGTTACATAATACTTATGGTTTTCTCTAGATAGGCAAGGTGCAGTCCAAACATCAGAATGAATAAGATCAAAACACTTTTCATAAACAGTAGTAGACTTGGTAAAGACAGTTCTGTTGAAGCTTACATGATCCAAGAGAGCTTGGTGGTTATTCTAGAAGAGGAAGCAACCTGTTGAGAAGTATGATGAAGGATGAAGAAGCAATATCCAAGGCGGCTTCAAGTGTTGAGGTGATTGGAGAGTGGCTGAAGCATCCTCATGTAGCTTCTTATATCGCGATTCATCCTGGTTCTATTAGAATGACAAGGAAGCTGTTATATTCCCAAACAGGAAAACTGGGATCACCTGATTTGAAAGTGGGATAGCTTCTTCATCCTAACTCCTACGAGATTTATTCAACTTCCTAGTGATTCTCCATTACTTTATGTATCAAAATCAAGCTTCTTACATCGCGATTCATCCTGGTTCTATTAGAATGACAAGGAAGCTGTTATATTCCCAAACAGGAAAACTGGGATCACCTGATTTGAAAGTGGGATAGCTTCTTCATCCTAACTCCTATGAGATTTATTCAACTTCCTAGTGATTCTCCATTACTTTATATATCAAAATCAAGCTTCTTACATCAAGATTCATCCTGGTTTGATTAGAATGACAAAGAAGCTGTCATATTCCCAAACAGGAAAACTGGGATCACCTGATTTGAAAGTGGGATAGCTTCTTCATCCTAACTCCTATGAGATTTATTCAACTTCCTAGTAATTCTCCATTACTTTATATATCAAAATCAAGCTTCTTACATCGTGATTCATCCTGGTTTGATTAGAATGACAAAGAAGCTGTCATATTCCCAAACAGGAAAACTGGGATCATCTGATTTGAAAGGGGATAGCTTCTTCATCCTAACTCCTATGAGATTTATTCAACTTCCTAGTGATTCTCCATTACTTTATGTATCAAAATCAAGCTTCTTACATCGCGATTCATCCTGGTTTGATTAGAATGACAAAGAAGCTGTCATATTCCCAAACAGGAAAACTGGGATCACCTGATTTGAAAGTGGGATAGCTTCTTCATCCTAACTCCAATGAGATTTCTTCAACTTCCTAGTGATTCTCCATTACTTTATGTATCAAAATCAAGCTTCTTACATTGCGATTCATCCTGGTTTGAATAGAATGACAAAGAAGCTGTCATATTCCCAAACAGGAAAACTGGGATTGTTAAGTTATGGAGATGATTAAGTGAGAAGCATGAAGGGACTAGAGAAGTGAGAGGAGATGAGGCATGAAGGAGTTAGGATGGACTTGGGAGGAATGGACCGTACAAGGCCGTACATTCCGTACAAGGCCGTACAGGATGGTAACTATAAGTTACCCGAGTAACTCATCCAGATGAAGCAAGCCGCGGGTAAAGTCTTGGGAACTTATCTGATCCATCAGACCGTTGAGGAAGGGATAAGAGGCGCCTTGACAGACTGGCACAGCTGGAAAGGCAAAAGATACTTTAGTCAAAGATCCCAAAGGCATCAAACGTGCGGGAGCCTTCATTGGATGGATTCAAACTCGGCCAGCCTTATCCGTTTGACCACACATGCTTAGAGTCTCTAATTAGGTTTTCGAAACCCTTGCTGCTTAGACTATAAATATGTAACCTCATCTCCTAATAAAGATTAGACAGTTCTAAACAAATCAATCTCTCTATACTTTGCACAATGATTCTCATTTAGTCTCTTAATCTCTTTAATCTACTCTAATCTCTTCTCTATTCTTATCTAAGCTCAGATTATAGATTTCATCACTCAAAAGTGATATGGTATCAGAGCCAGGTTGATTTCAATCTGAGTTCTTGGTGTTTTCTCTTGAAGATTCAATCTTGAAACTTTGAGAGATCAAGTGAGAGTGGTGTGAGTGTTCTTGGAAGAAGCTGCATCCCGAGAGCTACATCTTCATTCCGGGGGTCTTATCTAGCTGTTTGAGGGTTCCTTGAAGAGTAAAGACAAGGCACGGAAGGGTTTGAGCTGGTGGTGTAGTTCTGAGTCTCAAGATCAAGTCTGTTACAAGTTATTGAAGTGAAGCCGCTTAAGATGGAGAGTGGTTCCAAGATGAAGGTTGCTGTGACTTTCAAGGGAAGTAACTACCTAGTATGGTCTAGGATGGTGAAGACTGCTGTGGGAAGTAAGGGTTTATGGAAGCACATCACATCTGGTGAGGCTCCAAAACTCATTACTCAAGAAGGAGACACGGAGAGTGTCTCGGAAGCTGAAGCTGAGAAGTGGCAACAAGAGGACATGATGGTGATGTCTGCTCTTCATAGCTCATTGGAGCCAGCCATTCTTGATGCTTACAGCTATTGTGAGACAGCCAAGGAGCTGTGGGAAACGTTGAAGAAGGTGTATGGAAACACCTCTAACCTCAGCCGGGTCTTTGAAGTGAAGAAAGCTTTGAATGATCTAACTCAGGAGGACATGGAGTTTACTAAGCATTTGGGGAGGTTCCGGACACTCTGGTCAGAGCTGGAGATGCTGAGGCCGAGCACAACTGATCCGGAGCTGCTGAATGAAAGAAGAGAGCAAGACAAGGTCTTTGGGTTGTTGCTGACATTGAATCCAAGCTACAGTGGGTTGATTCAGCATATGTTGAGGGCTGATAAGCTTCCTGACTTGGAGGATGCGTGTGCTCAGATACAAAAGGAGCAAGGCTCCATTGGCTTGTTTGGTGGTAAAGGAGACTTGTCCCTAGCCAATGCTGCGCAAACTGATCATGAGGAGATACCACAAGCCAACAGAGCAGCACACGGCAAGTATGAAGATAGGAAGTTCAATGGCAATTGTGATCACTGCAAGAAGCATGGACACAAGAAGAGCCAGTGCTGGATACTACATCCCCACCTGAAGCCAGCGAAGTTCATGAAGGAGAGGGAGGCCAAAGCTCATGCTTCTGAAGGAACAAGTGGAGCCGGATCATCTAGCCGTGGAGCAGAAGGAGAGAGGCGTGAGGGTGATGGCAAGGCACTGGTGACATACTCAGGAGCTCCTAACATCCGTGGCAATGATCAGGACTTCATCAGGAGATCCGAGATGGATGCTCTCATCAAAATGCTCAAGGAGAATGGTAACACTCATGGGTACTCCTTTGGTGCATCCATGATAGCTAAGACTATAGAAACCTCTCCTTATGTTACTGATATTGCTAGGATGGATAGAGTTGAAAGCAATGAACAGGCTAGATATGAGTACACCTTTGCTAGAAATGCTAGGATGAATCATGAACTAAATGCATTTAGATCACCTTTGAACCTGTGTCATAATGCTAGCAATGTAACTAAGCCATTAATTGTTGATTCTGGTGCATCTCATCACATGATTAGTGATACAAATCTGATTAAGGATATAGAACCAACTAGTGGACATGTCATGATTGCAAATGGGGACAAGATCCCTATTAGAGGAATAGGAAACTTGAAGTTGTTTGATAAGAACACTAGAGCTTTCTACATGCCTGAATTTACATCTAACTTGCTATCTGTTAAGAAATGCACAACTGATTTGAATTGCAATGTTATATTCAGTCCTAATGATGTAAAGTTTCAGGATATTGAGAGCAGCCACTTGATTGGAAAAGGAATCACTAAAGGAGAGTTGTACTTGCTTGAAGAACTTGATCCTGTTTCCAATTACAATTGCTCGTTTACTGCTTCTAGTTTAAATAAAAATGCTTTGTGGCATGCTAGATTAGGACATCCTCATGGTAGAGCTTTGAACTTGATGTTACCAGGTGTTTTATTTGAGAATAAGGATTGTGAAGCTTGCATCTTAGGCAAGCATTGTAAAACTGTATTTCCAAACTCTACTAGTGTTTATGATAAGTGTTTTGATCTTATTCATTCTGATGTGTGGACTGCACCTTGCATATCTAGAGACAATCATAAATACTTTGTCACATTCATTGATGAAAAATCCAAATACACCTGGTTAACTTTAATCCCATCAAAAGATAGAGTAATAGATGCATTTAAGAACTTTCAAGCTTATGTGACTAACCATTATAATGCCAAGATTAAAATTTTTAGATCAGATAATGGAGGGGAGTACACAAGCTATGCGTTCAAGAGTCATCTAGAGCATCATGGGATCCTACATCAAACAAGCTGTCCTTATACTCCACAACAGAATGGGGTAGCTGAGAGAAAGAACCGACACTTGATGGAGGTTGCTAGGTCACTGATGTTCCAAGCAAATGTTCCAAAGAGGTTTTGGAGTGATGCTGTGGCTACTGCTTGTTATTTGATCAACAGGATTCCCACAAAGGTGTTGAAGGATCAAGCACCATTTGAAGTTCTAAACAAGCACAAGCCATCAGTGGATTACTTGAGAGTATTTGGATGTCTATGCTTTGTGTTGATACCAGGAGAGTTGAGAAACAAGCTGGATGCAAGGAGCACTAAGGCCATGTTCATTGGCTACTCAACAACACAAAAGGGATACAAGTGTTATGATCCAGCAACTAGAAGAGTCCTAATCTCTAGAGATGTGAAGTTCATAGAAGCAAGAGGATACTATGAAGAAAAGAATCAAGAGGAGCTAAAGGATTTAACATCAGATAAGGCCGGAGCTTTAAGACTGATCTTGGAAGGTCTAGGTATCAAGATGAACCAGGATCCAAATGTGGGGAGTAGGAACCAACATGAGAGTTCTCCGGCCCCTGTTGAAGCTAATCAATCACCTCACCTTGATCGTGAGGGGGGAAGGGAATCTGAAACTCAAGAAGATGGTCAGGATGGAGCCGGCTTGAGTGAAGAAGAAGAAGAGAGTGTTTCAGGCTCTCACAATCAAGGTGATCAAAGCCAAGTAGAAGCTCAGGCTGAAGCACCAGAACCAAATGTCCAAGAGGAGCAGGTTCAGAACCAACCAGTATTGAGGAGAAGCACAAGGCTGAGAAAGGATCCTTCTAGTTGGGTAAACACGCGAGTGTACTACAATGCCCAAGCTGTGGAGCATCCTTCTCAAGCTGTGTGTTCCTTTGCTCAATATCCTGAAGAACATTGTGTTGACATGAAGCAATAAAGAGAGAAGAATGAAGTAAGAAGCAAGAGGGGAACAATTACATCCGGATCAAGCAATCACTCAACTTACCTTGCTAGACAAGTCTGTCCGTACAAGACAACCCTAACTTGGAGTGCAAGACATAAGAGTGACTGATGTAGAAGAGAAGAAGGCAAGAAGAATGTTTGGAATCGCCTAAGGGAAGTGGGGAACCGTTGAGAGTGCAGGTCACGGGTCTGGTTAAGGATTCAAAGTCTTCCCACCCGTTAGGACCTGTCACTATCCAGGACCACTTTGCCCATCTCTCCTCTGTCTTAACTTCTTTGTTTATTGTTTCCTTAATGTCGACATCTTGCTGTATGAATTCTATAAATGGGTTGTTCCCATAAACAAATCATTCAAGGGAAAAGAGTTCTCTATTATTCTCTTTGTCAATCTCTCTCTCTCTCTCACGGTTCAACCTAGTTCTTCTCTAATCTCTTCACAAATCTTCCTTAAACTCTCACATAAATCCTATAAAACTCTCATGGTATCAGAGCAGCTGTGCTCTTGAGACCTAAATCTCTTTTTCTTCCGCGAACTCTCTGTGTTTTATTTCTATTTTTGGCAAAGTTCATCCTGTTCTTGAGGTGTTCTTCAATCTCATTTCCAGAATTTGCCAAAAGTAGCAAAGTTCATCCAAAACTTTCGTTTCTCTTTCTCTCTTGATGGATACCTCCGAGAACCCAAAGATGGTAATGATACCAGTTACTCTCAAGGGTCCTAACTACCTGACATGGGCAAGACTTGCCAAAACAGCTCTCGGAGGCAGAGGTCTTTGGGAGATTGTTGAAGAAGGCCGCCCCACCAAGAAGACTGTCCTAGGAGAGGATGGCAAAGAAGTGGTGGTTGCGGATGCTGGGGATAAGAAGAAAGGTCAGGAGGACCTCATGGTGTTGTCTATCATCCAGAATAGCCTCGCCCCTTCTCTCCAAGAGGCTTATGCATTCTGTGAAACTTCCAAGGAGCTGTGGGATACTCTCAAGAAGGTGTATGCCAACAAATCCAACATCAGCAAGGTGTATGAAGTAAAAGGAGCAATCAATTCTCTAAGTCAAGAGGACACAGACTTTGATGCTCATTTTGGGAAGTTCCGGTCTCTATGGGCTGAGCTAGAGATGCTCAGACCCGCAACAGTTGATCCGGATGTTCTACATGAAAGAAGGGAGCAAGATAAGGTCTTTGCCTTGCTGCTCACTCTCAACCCAGGGTATGATGACCTTATTAGGCACATACTGAGGAACAAGGAGCTTCCATCTCTAGATGAAGTGTGTGCTGAGATTCAGAAGGAGCACGGCTCAGTGGGTCTCTTTAAGAGAAAGGGAGAGCTAGTGATGGCCAATCAAGCTGAAGGAGCCGAGAGCAAACCTGCCGGAGTAGCCAACAAAGGGTACTACAAGCCGGAGGAAAAGAAAGTGTGGGTGTGTGATCATTGCAAGAGGAAGGGTCACGGCAAGGACAAGTGCTGGATACTTCACCCACACCTCAAACCGGCTAAGTTCAAGACTGATGGTCGGGCAAACTACTCAGGTGATGTAGGAGAAGCTTCCACGGCCTACCGCACTCATGAGGGCAAGGGAAACCAGGATGAGTCCATCAAGAAATCTGACATTGAGGCACTCATCAAAGCTCTCAAGGAGTCTGGTAAAACTCTTGGTTCCTCCCTTAGTGCATCATATCAATTGCCTAGGAGTTTATTCACGGCGTTTCAAGTTGCTCATGAATCTGATAGAGTTAAACCCTTAGTCATAGACTCAGGAGCCTCTCATCACATGATTAGTGATTTAAATTTGATTAAAAATATCACTCCTGCAGTAGGAAATGTTATGATAGCTGATGGTAACAAGGTTCCAATTAAAGGCATAGGGGAACTTAAATTATTTGAGAAAGAATCCAAAGCTTTCTACATGCCTAGTTTCACTTCTAATCTATTATCTGTGAAAAGGGTGACCAATGACTTGAATTGCAATGTTATATTTACGCCTGATGATGTCTACTTTCAGGATATTGACTCATGTAGGTTGCTTGGCAAAGGTGTGAGCAAGGGAAACCTGTACTTGCTAGAAGACACTAAGCTTGCATCCGATCTATCTGTTGCTTTCAATTCAAGTTTTAATTTCCCTAAAGATGTAATGTGGCATGCTAGATTAGGACATCCTCATTCTCGTGCCTTGAACATCATGTTGCCTAGTATTTCATTCCAGCAAGATTGTGAAGCTTGTATCTTAGGAAAACATTGCAAAACTGTATTTCCCAAGTCTAGTACAATCTATGAACACTGCTTTGATTTAATCCACTCGGATGTATGGACAGCTCCATGTCTTTCTAGAGAACATCACAAGTATTTTGTGACCTTTATTGATGAGAAATCCAAGTACACATGGATCACTCTCTTACAATCAAAGGATAGGGTCTTAGATGCATTTATAAACTTTGAAACATATGTCTCTAACCATTATAATGCCAAAGTTAAGATTTTGAGATCAGATAATGGAGGAGAGTACACCAGCAATGCATTCAAAGCTCATCTAGCCAAACAAGGTGTGATTCATCAAACCAGCTGTCCATACACTCCCCAACAAAATGGTGTGGCCGAGAGGAAGAACAGGCATCTCATGGAGGTCACTAGGAGCATGATGTTCCATACTAGTGTCCCAAAGAGCTTTTGGGGTGATGCGGTCCTAACTGCATGCTACCTGATCAACCGCATTCCTACCAGAGTTCTACAAGACTGCTCTCCATTTGAGGTATTGAACAAAGCTAAACCATCTATTGATCATATGCGTGTGTTTGGGTGCCTTTGTTTTGTTTTGAAACCAGGAGAACTGAGGAACAAACTGGAGGCTAAGAGCACAAGAGCTATGTTCATTGGGTATTCACCAAACCAGAAGGGCTATAAGTGCTATGAACCAGAGACTAGGAGAGTCTTGGTATCTAGAGATGTGAAGTTTGTAGAAACCAGAGGGTACTACAACAACAAGGATTGGAATGAGCTGGAGAACTTGTCTCAATCCGCATCAGATAGAGCAGCCAATCTCAGACAAGTCATGAGGAGACTTGGGGTCAGCTTACCTATGGAAGAGCCGGGACAAGCAGGATCAGATAATGTGGGAGGATCAAGCCGGTCTGAAGAGCAAACCGAGACAACTACAGATGAAGTTGAGATCCAAGAAGCTGCTCCCCTTGATCCTGAGGGGGGAAATCAGGGTGAACCACCTGTATCTGAGGAAGTTCATGATCAAGAAGAGCACCATGACCAAGAGGAGGAAGTGGAGGATCAGAATCAGAACTTGGAAGGTGGAGAAGGCACTCAGAATGAAAATGATCAGCCAGTACTTAGGAGAAGTACTAGGATCAAGAAGCCGGCTTCAAACTGGAACAACACCAGAGTCTACTTCAATGCAGAGGCAGTAGCTCACCCACCCAGTGGCGTGTGCTCCCTAGCTCACTATCCAGAAGAACATCAAGCCTTTGTGGGCTCATTGGATCAGGAATGGATACCAAGAACATATGCAGAAGCTATGGAAGATGATGAATGGAGGGAATCAGTGAATGATGAAATGGGAGCCATGGAGAGGAACAACACCTGGTATGAGACAGAGCTTCCAAAAGGAAAGAAAGCCGTGACCAGCAGACTCATACACACTATCAAGTATCTTGCAAATGGAAAGCCAGAAAGAAAAAAGACCAGATTGGTAGCAAGAGGATACACACAAGTTTATGGAGAAGACTATCTAGACACCTTTGCACCAGTGGCCAAGCTTCACACAATCCGGATTATCCTTTCATTGGCAGTAAATCAAGAGTGGGATCTTTGGCAAATGGATGTGAAGAATGCCTTCTTGCAAGGTGAACTAGAAGATGAGGTATATATGAGACCACCGCCGGGAATGGAAGAGATGGTGAAACCAGGGAATGTACTCAGACTCAGAAAAGCCATATATGGTTTGAAACAATCACCAAGAGCTTGGTATCACAAGCTGAGCACTACACTGAATGGGAGAGGCTTTGTGAAGTCTCAAGCGGATCACACACTCTTCACTCTCACCAGCAAGCAAGGGATTGTTGTGATTCTAGTCTATGTGGATGATATCATCATCACTGGTTGTGACAAGGAGGGGATCAGTTCAACCAAGACCTTTCTTAAAGCCGCATTTGATATCAAAGACCTAGGAGAACTGAAGTACTTCCTCGGCATTGAGATGTGCAGATCAAAGGAAGGATTGTTCATGTCCCAAAGAAAGTATACCCTGGACATCTTAAAGGAGGCAGGAGATCTTGGAGGAAGACAAGCCAAGACACCACTTGAAGAAGGTTACAAGGTATTGCGAGAGGGGGAGTATGAAGATACTCCATTTGAAGATGTCAAACAATATAGACGGATGGTTGGGAAGCTGATCTATCTAACCATCACTCGGCCAGATGTGTGCTTTGCAGTTAATCAAGTAAGCCAACATATGCAAACTCCCAAGGTTCATCACTGGAACATGGTGGAGAGGATACTAAGATACTTGAGAGAGGCACCAGGTCAGGGTGTATGGATGGCTTGCAACAAGAACACTGAGGTGATAGGATACTGTGATGCAGATTGGGCTGGGGACAGAATAGACAGAAGATCAACCACCGGCTATTGTACATTCATTGGAGGAAATCTGGTCACTTGGAAGAGCAAGAAACAGAAGGTAGTGTCTTGCTCTAGTGCAGAAGCAGAGTACAGATCAATGAGGAAGCTAACCAGTGAGCTTATCTGGATAAAAGGGCTTCTAGGCGACTTGGGAATTGAGATCAAAACTCCCATGACCATGCATTGTGACAACCAAGCCGCAATACACATTGCATCCAACTCAGTCTTCCATGAGAGGACAAAACACATAGAAGTGGACTGCCACAAGGTAAGACAAGCAGTAGAGCAGCAAGTGATTCTCCCATGTTATACAAGAAGTGAGGATCAGCTGGCTGACATCTTCACCAAGGCGGCCAGTAGCAAAGTTTGTGAGTCCATTCTTCCAAGACTTGGACTCATAAACCTCCCATGTCAATAATCCCCTCACCATGGAGTATTCTACTCTTTTTCCTTTGCTTGGTTTTTATCCCAAGTGGTTTTTCCAAGTAAAGGTTTTAATGAGGGAATGCTTCATGGTTTCCAAGCTTGACAATCACCACTGTCAAGCTTGAGGGGGAGTGTTGACATGAAGCAATAAAGAGAGGAGAATGAAGTAAGAAGCAAGAGGGGAACAATTACATCCGGATCAAGCAATCACTCAACTTACCTTGCTAGACAAGTCTGTCCGTACAAGACAACCCTAACTTGGAGTGCAAGACATAAGAGTGACTGATGTAGAAGAGAAGAAGGCAAGAAGAATGTTTGGAATCGCCTAAGGGAAGTGGGGAACCGTTGAGAGTGCAGGTCACGGGTCTGGTTAAGGATTCAAAGTCTTCCCACCCGTTAGGACCTGTCACTATCCAGGACCACTTTGCCCATCTCTCCTCTGTCTTAACTTCTTTGTTTATTGTTTCCTTAATGTCGACATCTTGCTGTATGAATTCTATAAATGGGTTGTTCCCATAAACAAATCATTCAAGGGAAAAGAGTTCTCTATTATTCTCTTTGTCAATCTCTCTCTCTCTCTCACGGTTCAACCTAGTTCTTCTCTAATCTCTTCACAAATCTTCCTTAAACTCTCACATAAATCCTATAAAACTCTCACATTGTGCCTTTATGGTAAACTTGGATGAGAACTACATACCAAGAAGCTATGAAGAGGCAATGATGGATAAGGAATGGAAGGAATCAGTTGGAGCTGAAGCAGGAGCTATGATCAAGAATGATACATGGTATGAGAGTGAGTTACCAAAAGGGAAGAAGGCTGTGACTAGTAGATGGATCTTCACAATCAAGTATAAGGCTGATGGGAAGATTGAGAGGAAGAAGTCAAGACTGGTTGCAAGAGGCTTTACTCAAACTTATGGAGAAGATTACATTGAGACCTTTGCACCAGTAGCCAAACTACACACAATCCGGATTGTATTGAGCTTAGCTGTGAACCTTGGATGGGGCTTATGGCAAATGGATGTGAAGAATGCTTTTCTACAAGGAGAGCTGGAGGATGAAGTGTATATGCATCCACCTCCAGGCTTGGAACACTTGGTGAAGAGAGGAAATGTGTTGAGACTGAAGAAAGCTATCTATGGGCTGAAGCAATCACCAAGAGCTTGGTACAACAAGCTGAGTACTACTCTGAATGGCCGAGGCTTCAAGAAGTCTGAACTAGATCACACCCTCTTCACTCTCACTACCCCCTCAGGTATGATTGCTCTCCTTGTGTATGTTGATGATATCATTATCACAGGAAGTGATAAGGAAGGTATCACAGCAACCAAGGAGTTCCTTAAATCCATGTTTGAGATTAAAGACTTGGGAGAGATGAAATACTTCCTTGGAATTGAGATATGTAGATCCAAGGAAGGTTTGTTTATGTCTCAAAGGAAATATACACTTGATCTTTTGAAAGGTGCAGGTGCTTATGGAGGCAAGACAGCAAGGATGCCTATGGAGGATGGCTACAAAGTCCCACGAGAGGGGGAGATTGAAGACAGCAAACCTTATCAGGATCCTAAACTCTATAGAAAGCTAGTTGGCAAATTGATTTATCTTACCATAACTAGACCTGATATTTGTTTTGCTGTGAATCAGGTGAGTCAACACATGCAAGTGCCTAAGGAGCATCACTGGCGCATGGTGGAGAGGATCTTGATGTATCTCAACGGCTCACCTGATCAAGGAGTATGGATGGGTTGCAATGGAAGCACTGAAGTGGTTGGATACTGTGATGCGGATTGGGCTGGTGATAGAGCAGACAGGAGATCAACCACAGGCTATTGCACATTCATTGGAGGCAACTTGGTTACTTGGAAGAGTAAGAAGCAGAAGGTGGTGTCTTGTTCAAGTGCAGAAGCTGAGTATAGAGCTATGCTGAAGCTTACCAACGAGTTGGTGTGGATCAAAGGGATCTTGAAGCACTTGGAGATTGATCAAGCCACGCCAATGACAATGCATTGTGATAACCAAGCTGCCATCCACATTGCCTCCAACTCAGTGTTTCATGAGAGAACCAAGCACATTGAGGTTGATTGTCACAAGGTGAGGCAGATGATTGTGCTAGGAGTGATCTTGCCATGCTACACTAGAAGTGAAGATCAGTTAGCGGATGTGTTCACCAAGGCTGCAAGGCAAAAGACAATGGAGTCCATTCACATTAGATTGGGGCTCATTGATCTTGGGAAGAGAAGGAGCTGATCCCCTAAGTCATGAGGTCTTTACTCTTTTTCCCTCATCAAAGTTTTGTCCCATTGGGTTTTCTTTGGTGAGGTTTTTAATGAGGAAGATCTCATGGCTATCCAAGCTTAGGCTTTCACAAAGCTAAGCTTGAGGGGGAGTGTTAAGTTATGGAGATGATTAAGTGAGAAGCATGAAGGGACTAGAGAAGTGAGAGGAGATGAGGCATGAAGGAGTTAGGATGGACTTGGGAGGAATGGACCGTACAAGGCCGTACATTCCGTACAAGGCCGTACAGGATGGTAACTATAAGTTACCCGAGTAACTCATCCAGATGAAGCAAGCCGCGGGTAAAGTCTTGGGAACTTATCTGATCCATCAGACCGTTGAGGAAGGGATAAGAGGCGCCTTGACAGACTGGCACAGCTGGAAAGGCAAAAGATACTTTAGTCAAAGATCCCAAAGGCATCAAACGTGCGGGAGCCTTCATTGGATGGATTCAAACTCGGCCAGCCTTATCCGTTTGACCACACATGCTTAGAGTCTCTAATTAGGTTTTCGAAACCCTTGCTGCTTAGACTATAAATATGTAACCTCATCTCCTAATAAAGATTAGACAGTTCTAAACAAATCAATCTCTCTATACTTTGCACAATGATTCTCATTTAGTCTCTTAATCTCTTTAATCTACTCTAATCTCTTCTCTATTCTTATCTAAGCTCAGATTATAGATTTCATCACTCAAAAGTGATAGGGATCACCTGATTTGAAAGTGGGACAGCTTCTTCATCCTAACTCCTATGAGATTTATTAACCTTCCTAGTGATTCTCCATTACTTTATGTATCAAAATCAAGCTTCTTACATTGCGATTCATCCTGGTTCTATTAGAATGACAAAGAAGCTGTCATATTCCCAAACAGGAAAATTGGGATCACATGATTTGAAAGTGGGACAGCTTCTTCATCCTAACTCCTATGAGATTTATTAACCTTCCTAGTGATTCTCCATTACTTTATGTATCAAAATCAAGCTTCTTACATCGCGATTCATCCTGGTTCTATTAGAATGACAAGGAAGTTGTTATATTCCCAAACATGAAAACTGGGATCACCTGATTTGAAAGTGGGATAGCTTCTTCATCCTAACTCCTACGAGATTTATTCAACTTCCTAGTGATTCTCCATTACTTTATATATCAAAATCAAGCTTCTTATATCGCGATTCATCCTGGTTCTATTAGAATGACAAGGAAGCTGTTATATTCCCAAACAGGAAAACTGGGATCACCTGATTTGAAAGTGGGATAGCTTCTTCATCCTAACTCCTATGAGATTTATTCAACTTCCTAGTGATTCTCCATTACTTTATATATCAAAATCAAGCTTCTTACATCGTGATTCATCCTGGTTTGATTAGAATGACAAAGAAGCTGTCATATTCCCAAACAGGAAAACTGGGATCACCTGATTTGAAAGTGGGATAGCTTCTTCATCCTAACTCCTATGAGATTTATTCAACTTCCTAGTGATTCTCCATTACTTTATTTATCAAAATCAAGCTTCTTACATCGCGATTCATCCTGGTTTGATTAGAATGACAAAGAAGCTGTCATATTCCCAAACAGGAAAACTGGGATCACCTGATTTGAAAGTGGGATAGCTTCTTCATCCTAACTCCAATGAGATTTCTTCAACTTCCTAGTGATTCTCCATTACTTTATGTATCAAAATCAAGCTTCTTACATTGCGATTCATCCTGGTTTGAATAGAATGACAAAGAAGCTGTCATATTCCCAAACAGGAAAACTGGGATCACCTGATTTGAAAGTGGGACAGCTTCTTCATCCTAACTCCTATGAGATTTATTAACCTTCCTAGTGATTCTCCATTACTTTATGTATCAAAATCAAGCTTCTTACATTGCGATTCATCCTGGTTCTATTAGAATGACAAAGAAGCTGTCATATTCCCAAACAGGAAAATTGGGATCACATGATTTGAAAGTGGGACAGCTTCTTCATCCTAACTCCTATGAGATTTATTAACCTTCCTAGTGATTCTCCATTACTTTATGTATCAAAATCAAGCTTCTTACATCGCGATTCATCCTGGTTCTATTAGAATGACAAGGAAGTTGTTATATTCCCAAACATGAAAACTGGGATCACCTGATTTGAAAGTGGGATAGCTTCTTCATCCTAACTCCTACGTGATTTATTCAACTTCCTAGTGATTCTCCATTACTTTATGTATCAAAATCAAGCTTCTTATATCGCGATTCATCCTGGTTCTATTAGAATGACAAGGAAGCTGTTATATTCCCAAACAGGAAAACTGGGATCACCTGATTTGAAAGTGGGATAGCTTCTTCATCCTAACTCCTATGAGATTTATTCAACTTCCTAGTGATTCTCCATTACTTTATATATCAAAATCAAGCTTCTTACATCGTGATTCATCCTGGTTTGATTAGAATGACAAAGAAGCTGTCATATTCCCAAACAGGAAAACTGGGATCACCTGATTTGAAAGTGGGATAGCTTCTTCATCCTAACTCCTATGAGATTTATTCAACTTCCTAGTGATTCTCCATTACTTTATTTATCAAAATCAAGCTTCTTATATCGCGATTCATCCTGGTTCTATAAGAATGACAAGGAAGCTGTTATATTCCCAAACAGAAAAACTGGGATCACCTGACTTGAAAGTGGGATAGCTTCTTCGTCCTAACTCCTATGAGATTTATTCAACTTCCTAGTGATTCACCATTACTTTATGTATCAAAATCAAGCTTCTTACATCACGATTCATCCTGGTTTGATTAGAATGACAAAGAAGCTGTCATATTCCCAAACAGGAAAACTATGATCACCTGATTTGAAAGTGGGATAGCTTCTTCATCCTAACTCCAATGAGATTTATTCAACTTCCTAGTGATTCTCCATTACTTTATGTATCAAAATCAAGCTTCTTATATCGCGATTCATCCTGGTTCTATTAGAATGACAATAATACGTCCCTAGATTGCTTCTCTGGATAGTATGGGATAGATCCTTGCTAGAACGAATCAAAGACTCAAGCTCTACAAGGTTGTGGATCGATTGGTGACACAAGAGGCTGCGGAAAGGCTCCTTGATACTCCTAAGTGACTAGATCGGATATGACACACCGAGATAGACACTCTTAGGTTGTTGGATACTACACACCAACAAGAACACTCAACAACTCGCGGACAAGCAGTAGAGAGAACAAAGAAAAGGTTTATGATAAAAGATAATTGATTATTGATAAGGGGTTCAAAGTACACTTATATAAGAGAAGTTGGAACAGACTCCAAGCTTCTCGAAAATTATCAAGAGAGTAAAGTCACACGCTCTCTTGAAAATAGAAACAAAAGACAAGTTTGAAAACATGAAATGAAAGACATAATATAACATAAGGTTGATCCGGGATAAGGTTGGTTCGAGATCATCAACTAAGAGATTTGAGAAGCAAATCTATGGCCTCGTTAAAAACCTATCTTTGGAAAACCCATTGGGACAAAACCAAAGATAGGGAAAAAGAGCACACATAGTTTGCTTGCTTAGTTGATGATCAGCTTGATGGTGAAGTAGCTTGAATGGTGATAAGTGTGTCTTGGTTGATCAAGCTTCTACCAAGACATTCCTCTTGCTTCCATGACCTCTTAACCAATCCTCCAATAACTTGCGTGAGCTTCCTTGATCTTGATCGAGTCATAGGTCCTTTAGGCAAGACTAGAACATCTCCATCAGTCGGCTTATCCAGATCCTCATCATCTTCATTAGATAGTTGGTCCATGATCACATCATCCCCTCCCTCTTGAAAAGGATTTGACCTCAAATCTGGCTCATCTGCAACAAAAGGGATCAAGTCAGTAACATTGAAGCTATCACTTATGTCGTACTTACCTTGCAGATCAAGTTTGTAGGCATTGTCATTGATCCTCTTGGTGACTTCAAAAGGGCCATCAATCCTTGGCATTAGCTTAGACTTCCTCTCTTTTGGAAACCTTTCTTTCCTCAAGTGAACCCATACTTGATCTCCAACTTCAAAGATCATCTCACGCCTTCCCTTGTTGGCTTGTTTGGCGTATTGCTTAGTTTTCTCTTCTAGATTGCGCTTAGCTTGCTCATGAATCTGCTGAACCATCTCAGCTTTCTTTTTTCCATCCATACTAACCCTTTCACACTCAGGTAAAGGTATTAGATCCAAAGGTGAGATGGGATTGAACCCATAAACAATTTCAAACGGAGAAAACTTAGAAGCAGAATGCATAGCATGATTGTATGCAAATTCACAATGAGGTAAATAATCTTCCCATGATTTCAAGTTCTTTTTAATGAATGCACGCAGGAGAGTACCTAAGGTTCTATTAACTACTTCAGTTTGCCCATCAGTTTGTGGATGACAAGTAGTAGAAAACAATAGCTTAGTTCCTAGTTTAGACCACAATGTTTTCCAAAAGTAGCTAAGGAATTTAGTATCTCTATCTGAAACTATAGTCCTAGGCATCCCATGCAAACGTACCACTTCTTTAAAGAACAAATTAGCTACATGTAATGCATCATCAGTCTTATTGCAAGCTATGAAATGTGCCATTTTAGAGAATCTATCAACAACCACAAAGATAGAATCCTTTCCAGTCCTAGTTCTAGGCAAACCCATAACAAAGTCCATAGATATATCATTCCAAGGATGAGTAGGAATAGGCAAAGGAGTATACAAACCGTGAGGTTGAACCTTAGACTTTGCAAGCTTGCAAGTTGTGCACCTTCCACAGATTCTCTCCACATCTCTTTTCATATGCGGCCAATAGAAGTGATCCTGCAAAACTTTAAGGGTTTTTGCTATACCAAATGACCCATCAAGCTTCCTCCATGGGATTCCCTGACAAATAGATCTCTTAAAGAGCAATTAGGCACACATAAACGATTGTCATAGAATAAGAATCCATCATGCCTAAAATAATGTCCTGAAGCATACTTAGCACATGATTTATAAGCTTCTTGAAAGTCAGGATCAGATTCATACATTTCTTTAATCTGCTCAAAGCCTAGCAACTTAGCATCAAGAGTAGTTAAGAGGACATACCTTCGGGATAGTGCATCAGCAACTATATTCTCCTTACCTTGTTTGTATTTGATCACATACGGGAAGGTTTCAATGAATTCTACCCATCTAGCATGTCTCTTGCTGAGCTTACTTTGTCCTTTGAGATACTTGAGAGATTCATGGTCGGTGTGAATGACAAACTCCTTTGGCCAGAGATAATGCTGCCAAGTCTGTAGAGCTCTCACCAAGGCGTAGAGTTCTTTGTCATAAGTGGCGTAGTTGAGAGTAGCTCCACTGAGTTTCTCGCTGAAATAAGCAATAGGTCTTTTATCCTGCATCAACACAGCACCAATTCCAATTCCTGAGGCATCACATTCTATTTCAAATGTTTTAGAAAAATCAGGAAGTATGAGAAGAGGAGATTGAGTAAGCTTCTCTTTAAGGAGTTGGAATGCGGCTTCCTGAGCTTCTCCCCACTTGAATCCTACATCCTTCTTGATTATCTCAGTTAGGGGAGCTGCTAGAGTGCTGAAATCCTTCACAAAGCGCCTATAGAAACCTGCCAGTCCATGAAAACTCCTTACTTCTCCCACTGTAGTTGGACTCGGCCACTCTTGTATTGCTTTGATCTTTTCCTGATCCACTTTTACACCATCTGCACTTACAACAAAACCTAGAAAGACCAAGTTATCTGTGCAAAAAGTGCACTTCTTTAGATTGGCATATAGCTTTTCCTTTCTCAAAACATCCAAAACAGCCCTAAGATGTTCTATATGATCTTCTAAGCATTTGCTGTAAACTAAGATATCATCAAAGTACACAACAACAAAGATGCCTATGAAAGACCTAAGAATATGATTCATCAATCTCATGAATGTACTAGGCGCATTGGTTAATCCAAATGGCATAACTAACCATTCATACAAGCCATGTTTAGTTTTAAATGCAGTTTTCCATTCATCTCCTTCTTTCATCCTAATCTGATGATATCCACTTTTCAAGTCTATCTTAGAAAAGATGCAAGAACCATGCAATTCATCAAGCATATCATCTAATCTAGGAATAGGGTGGCGATACTTCACTGTTATGTTGTTGATTGCTCTACAATCAACACACATGCGCCAGCTTCCCATCTTTCTTTGGCACAAGGAGCACTGGAACTGCACAAGGACTCAAACTTTTCTCGGATATGACCCTTCTCCATCAGCTCCTCTACTTGTTTCTGCAGTTCTTTGGTTTTTCATTTCAAGTGGATTGGTCCTGTATGCTGGACGGTTGGGCAGTGTAGAACCAGGTACAAAGTCTATTTGGTGCTCAATCCCACGCACTGGAAGGCAATCCAATGGGGCTATCTTCTGAAACACATCTGCATACTCCTGTAAAAGAGAAACTAGTTCACTCGGATGATCCGGTGTGTGATCAGTAATGGTTAGAAGAGTCTCTTTAAACATAAGCAAGATAATAGAATTTTGAGAGTAGAGAATTCTTTTGATATTCTCCCTTTTGGCATAGAGGCTGTGATGCTTGTCATGATCAGGTTTGAGATCAATCTCTTTCGCTTTCTTTTTCTGAAGCTGGATTTGATCTTCATGAACCTTTAGGAGACAGAGGCACCAGCACAGTCTTCTTTCCGTTGAATTCAAAAGAATGTTTGTTGGTGAAGCCATCATGATTCACACGTCTATCATACTGCCAGGGTCTTCCAAGGAGTATATGACTGGCTTCCATTGGCAACAATCACACAAGACTTCATCTTCAATATTACCATGGCTATAGGAACCAGTACTTGAGTAGAAACTTTCATCTCGCCCTCCTCATTGAGCCACTGCAATCTGTAGGGTCTTGGGTGTTTCTGAATTTTCAAACCCAATTTCTTCACCATAGTCTCACTGGCTACATTGACACAACTTCCTCCATCAATAATGAGACTGCACACCTTTTCCCTGAACCATACACCTTGTGTAGAATAGATTCTCTCGCTGCTCAAACTCTCCATTCTTGGCTTGCACGTTCAAGAGCCTTCTTGTCACCAACAATCTTCCTTTCACGGGTTCTACTTCACTTTCTTCTTCAGACCTCATTGATCAGAACCAAACTTCTCTTCCTCTGATTCATACTCTCCATTCTCAAGAAGAATCATAACCTTTTTGTTGGTGCACTCATTAGCATAATGCCCACGCCCTTGACATTTGAAGCACTTAACATCTCTAGTTCTTGAACTAGTAATTCAGCTTTGCCTTTGTCTTTGCTGTATATGCTGCTCG